>NC_133648.1:87261108-87481942 GCF_009905375.1 Apium graveolens | reverse complement strand
TATTTCTAACCCAAGCATTTTTTTCTCCTAAACAACACTCTCATCCAGCCACTAAATTAGCTTCCTCTAGTGTCTCCCAAAAGGCATTAGTTGTAACAAAGAAAAGGCTAGTTAAGAAATCTGTTAAATCTGAACAGAAAGCTCTAAAGGCCTTACTAAGTGAGAGTGAGGAGAAAGAAGGATGTTCCACAGGCAGAAAGAGAAGACTGATCATACATGTTGATTTAAATTCTGATGATCAGATGCCCATTGGGTCAAGGTTGAAGATCAAGAAACTAACAGTTGTAAATCCTGATAAATCTGTTAACATTACTGGTACCAAGGAACCAACTACTAATGCTAGTGCTCTACTAAAGATTCCAGTACTCAAAGAAACTGAAGTGACCAGGACAGCTGAAAAGAGCAACTTGGAAAAAAAAGTGGATCAGCAGTTGGGTACACCATAAAGAAGAACAATATTCAGTCCTTTGCTATGGATGTCAGTTCACAAGAACCTGAGTCTCAAAGGGATTTAGCAACTGAGACACATCCAGTCACACAAGAACCATCTTCTCAAAGGGAAGATGCAGACCAAGAGGTTGCACAAATCATTGTTGATTTTGCTCAAGGTGACGCTCTTGCTGATTCTGAGAAACTACTGAAGGAAAAGAAGGCTCATCAGGAAGAATTATCAAAGGTGGATGCAGTTATCAATGATTCTATTTTTAAGGAGAGTACACAAGAACCGACACCAATACTGACTGAAGCAGCTCATATTCATCAGGCCCCACAAGAACCATCTGTTCAAAGTACTGATACTGGCATATCTCATCCTCTTGACAAGTCAACTCCTGATGCTACATCAACTCCTGATATTGTTTTTTCTTCAACTGCAACAGCTACTACTGATGATCCCTTGCTGATTGTTAGTTTGCTAAAGTATCCTGATGTGTTGCTTGTTCCTCCACTATCATCACTTCCACTTGAGGACTCACCTTCAGGTATTGCTTACTCTCTTACACATTGTTACTCATGTTTGTCTGATTATAAATAGTCTCTTGTTTGAGGTTACCCCTATTTATATGACAAGCATACTACTCCTCTCAGTCATCTCTTATTTCTTTGACAAATGTGTGACTGTGCTTTTCTATGAGACTGTGTGAAAATATTATGAGAGAAAATAAAAAAATTTGAGTGGTAGTCTCCGGTATTGGCAAAAGGAGAGGTAGCTTTGAGAAAAGAATTTTATAAGTGTTTCTTTACTTATAAACTTTCTTCTGTGAGAAAAATATTACTCTCAAAAGTAATATATGTGTGAGAAGTGATGAGATCACTTGAAAAGAAAAGAGAGATTTAGGTGTTAACTTGTTTCTGTTTCAGGATCTCATTAGGAACGGAAACCTATTGCTAAGGATTCATCTAATGGCAAAGCAATTCGGCCTAGTTCTGCAAATTCTTTTGAGGGTCTGTCTAGTTCTAATTCTGATAATGATAGTGATGATGATGATTTTGACACATCTCGGCTTAAGACTGCTATTGATGCATCTAAGAAATCCAATTTCGGTTCTTCTTCACATTTCTGTGAAATTTTTCTTATTACAATGTTGATGCTGAGCACTTTAGAAAGTCTGAATGGGATTTTAAATGGAGAAATGCAAATGCTTCTATTTCATCTGCTATTGGTATGCAACATGTTCATAGGGCCTATGATGAAATTCGAAATCCTGATCTGAAATTACATCTTAAGGCTTCCACTATTTCTGTGAAAGGGATTCATTCTGAACTTGCTGATATGAAGGAATCTCATGCTAGTTTAAAGGACAAGATTGATGCATTCATGATCAATACACCTACCTCGGCTAAACTCACAAATGTGAAAACTGATATTCAAGCTGTGGTTCAATCTCAACAAAGCATGGATTCTAGATTTTCTTCTTTGGAAGATAAAGTATCTTCTATGGCTGACAAACTGGATGTTATGTTTTCTCTTCTTTCAAATACTAATGCCAAAAAGGGGGAGAAGATAGTTGCTACAAAATGTACACCATATTCTATTCAGATGAAGGACAAAAATACTGATGGTGATGGTGATAAAAATCCAGTTGCCATTGTTCCAATTGTTCCTACTGCTCAACAACCTCAACATTCTAAAAATTCTATTTTTTCAGGACAATGAGAAGTCTACTGGTGCTCATGAAGCTAAGAACAAGACTACTGATGATGCTCCTGATACTGGTGATGTTACAATATCTAACTTAGCATATGCTAAAGGGTTATTCTTCCCTTACAGACACAAGGAAACAGGTGAAGAGATTATTTCGTACTACAAAGATAAAATGTTTGAGCAAAAAAATGCTAGGAGTGCTCTTAGAATGATAACTGAAAAATTTCCTGATCTAACAACTGAAGAAGCAGTTATGCAACCGAAGGAGTTAATGGCTCAAATTGAAGCTGAAGTCAAAACCTCTAAAGGATGAGGAAGAAGAGGTGGAAGATCTACAAGAGCTAGAGGAAGAGGAGGAGGAGGAAGGACTCCTAAACCAAGTCAAATGGTTACAATTGATTCTGTATTTCTGAATGTCTTATCTAGAGAAGGTTATGTTTCTGTACAAGGACATAAATTAGCATAAGAAGTTCAGAAGACTGAAGAATTGATTGTTCAAAGGAAGAAAAGATTAGCCACTGACATTGCTCAAGTTGATATAACAAATCCAAATTTAACTCTTGAAGCAGACATAAATTCTGAGGATAAAGCAAATCTTGATACTGAAAATCTGATAGTTGATTTTGACAATGATGAAAAAGTGATCAAAGCATTGAATCAGTTGGTTCTTACTACAATAGTTGATTCTCATAATTCAGAGGTTGATAAACAAGAAAGAATTGATAGAAGGAAAGCTGATCAAGTATGTAATGCTTATATGTAGATAATTTTAAATTCAGAGAGAGGGCAATGGCGTAAAGCAAAAGGAAAGATTTATGATCTACCTACAAGTTATACTCCTATCAGAAAATAGGATAGAAGATGGAAAGATGGTGATTCATTCAGTTATCCTAAAGGGTTCAAGCATATTGAATACGTGTCTACAGGACTAAAAGATTCTATTTCAGAACCGAAAGATGTTGACAAGTCCATCAAGAAACCTTCTTGGGTGGAATATAATGAAAGGTTGAAGTTTGTCAAACCTCTAACCAGAGGATGTATTGGCTATTCTTGAATGGAGATTCTGAGGTCTAATTTAATGGATACAAATACTCTGATTGACAATCTTGGTGAAAGAGTTACTCCTTCATATCTTGAAAAAGTTGAAGCTGTGAAGATTATATATAGAAAGATAAATGATAATGACGTCAGAGAAGAGATTCTGTACTTTTTGAGAGATGGTAAAGTAAAGAGTTTTACCTTAAAACAAATCTTGATGAAGACTGTGATAGAGTTGAAATACATTCACTATCTTCTTAGAGTTGAGAATAATGTCACCAGAAATTGGTCTTCTATGATGCTTGATATTATTAAAAGAAAATCCATGACCAAAGATGATAACTACAATGGTGATTATGTTCCTATATATAGAACTTATACTGGTCAAGAAATGAAGATGCAGAAGGGAGTTGCAGTTCTAAAAGTTTTTCTCAACAATCCTCAGTTATCCTTCAGTCCTGATCATGAAGATGTTAGTTTGAAATTTATACTGATTGGTGATCTTGAATTGAATACAAGTTCAATTTCTAAACTGAGATCAGCCATCTATCAGCTTGAAGAAGATACTGAAGAGAAGAGAGAGTTGAAGAAAAATCTTGTTAAAGTCCTACAAGATAAGGAGGAAGAAAGGTTGAACAACTTTCTAGAAACAATTGTCAATTATTTTAGAATACTTAAGTAAGGTTTACTCCTTGTACATTTTGTAATTGGTTTTGGCATCATTGAGAATGGAATTTGTGCTTCATTACATAAAGCATAAATTGGGGGAGATTGTTACATGCTGATTCTCAATGATCAGAAAAAGCTCAGGATCTGGATGCATTTTTAGATGTCATCAGTATTTGGTGTGTCATCAGGATTTGACATATCATCAGTATTTGTATGTCATCAGCATCTGGAGGCGGTCAGCTATGAAGATTGATGTTGTTCCTTAATTTGAGGGATGGATATTTATTATGTTCTGAGTTATAGGACTTTATATATTTAGTTAAAGATATGTATCATTTTATGTTATTAATTGATAGTACATATCTTAGATTGATTTGTAGCAACTATGTAATATATATAAACACAGTTTAGGTCATCACATAGTGATAATTATTTAGTATTGTACGACCTAGCAGCTCTCAAGAACATCATTATTTCTTGAGAAAGTTTGTAATAGTTTTTATCAGAAATATAAAGAACTGTTATATTTTTCATACTTGTTCGAAACATCTATACAATTGTCTCCAACCCCCCCCCCCTTAAACAATTATATTATTACTGGGCAACATTATTCAAAATCAATTGGGTTTTGCTACAAATCAAAGTTCTTGAATATTGAAGAACTTAGCTTCCACTTGACAGAATAAAAAAATCTAGACTGTTCAGTTACATATAGACAAAGGACCCGTGACATGCTTTATAGGACACCATGCACAATATACAGAGATCGCACTAAAATAGACTAACATATTTTCTAAAACTCTTTTGTCTATTTCTATTTCAAGTGCTTCATATATGCATACAATCTTCTAGGTCTGCTAAACTTCTTTGTCCAGTTCACCTTGGCCCTTGATCTTTGCACTCTTCAAGCTGCATTTGTAGACTTTACATTTTAATGATAAAATGATTCATCGACTGGTAATATGAAATCTTCATGATAGATGCATTATGTAAATGAAACTGTTATCGAGATCTTATAAGTATAAATAGCCTTGTCGATATCTCCACATCTCTACATGTATTTGACTTGTCGACATCTCCATATCTCTACATGCATTTGACTTGTAGATATCTCCACATCTCTACATGCATTTGGCTTGTCGACATCTCCACATCTCTATATGCCTTTGTTTTGTTGATATCTCCACATATCTACATGCATTTGACTTGTCGACATGTAAATTGACTTCTCTATAGAAAAATGACTTCTTTACAGGCCAAATGACTTCTTTATAGAAAATAACTTTTCTGTAGGCTTGAACAGTTCTCGATATACTTCCCGTTATTCCTTGATTTGTGACTTCTCGACATTTGACTTAGAACATATTTCAATCTACAACATTATTCTTCTCCAAGCTATGTGTCTTCATTCTGAGGCATGATAAGGCTTGATCTTCTTTCAGAGATTTATTCTATAGCTTGTTAGATGTTCACTGAAAAAATATCCCAGACTAGTCTTCTAATCATTATTACAGACTCAGAGAATACATTTACAAATTACACAACTATTACAAGTCAACTAATTCTTAGGATTATTAAAATGACTTAGTCTTGTTATATTAAGGCATGCACTGCACAACAATCTCCCCCAATTTATGAGAAGATTGCTTGTTAGAAATTCATGCCTGATAACAAGACTAATCCCAAGCTAAAATGAGAAAAACACTGATATATAAAATACATTCTTTTATACATTACTCTCATCTAGCTATTACAATTGAGAATTAGAATGCAGAATTAACTCAAATTTTCATATCATGACTGAGATCTAATCAAGTCCTTCAACCTTAAAAGGAACTCAAGTTATTCAATAATCTCAGTCCCTCTCAATGCTTCCACTAGCTTTAGCCATTCTTCTAATGAGTAACTATCAAGAGTTTAACTTTGTAACTTAAAAATCTGTGAGTTTTAATGTTCAGAAACACACCATTTTCAGAGACCCTGCATAATCCTTGATCCTTGAGCTCATTTGATCTTCTCTCCATTCTGTCTAGCTCCTCAGCCTTCTTAATAGCCCTATCTTCCATTTAAACCTTTTCCCTTGCTAATCTTTAATTTCTGTTTATCATCATTTCAGCCAGTTGTACCTTCCTCATTCTTGTGAACTTGTCATTCTCAGTCATCAGACTAATCATCCTTTCAAGTTTCACTATTGAGAAATTTCCATTATTTCTTTCTTGAATATGTTGAATGAGCCATCATTGAAAATCATTTTAATTATAACATGCCCATAATGCTCCCACTTTAACTTTGTTTTTACTTGGATTTCTTCCAACAGACTTGAAGTGTGTCTTGACTGGTGGCTTGAATGATGGAGGTTTAACTAGTTTCTTTAATGTAACTTGGTTGTCAGGATAGGTTCTTTGAATAAAGAGTTGGTTGTGAGTTTGTAAAAATACTTTGGCTTGGAGGCTTGAGCATATGGAGTTTTAGATTGGCTAGTAATTTTCTGATGGGTTTTATGAGCTTCCTTTCTCTTTACATAGTATTGAGCCTTTTTCTTGCCAACTCCCCCGAGTAAAAGAGGGAGTTTCAATTGATGTGCTCTCAATGTGTGTGCCATCCTCATAACTTCTTTCACCCTCTTGAGAGTGCTTAAGAGGGGTTAGCTCTTTATAGGGTGGACTTGGGAGAATACTCTTTTCAATAGTGACACCTTGTTAAGTAGGTGCCATTAGAGTCTGTTTACTTTCCTGATTCAGATCTGCATCTTTTTGAGAAGATACAAAAGTGGCTACTTGAGTGGTCAACTCTATTTTCTTATTTCTAGGCTTCTTGACCAAGTGAATCTCACTCTCAGTAACTCTCCCCTCACTCGCATTGATAACATTGAGGTTAACATACTTTCTCTTATTTTTACTAACTTCACCTTTTTGAGAGGATAAAGTAGTTGGCTTACTTGTACCTAGAGGTTTGGAAGAAGTGGTTTCAGTTGTGGAAAGCCCATATGGGTTGTCCTGTTTTTGTACTTCTACGGGACCAGGTGTCATAGCTGGATTAGCAATAAGAATACTTCTCATGTCAGGCATAGGGTAGGGGTAAATCTTAAATTTCTCTAACATAAATGTAGTGAGATTAAGACTTACCTCTACTTGATTTTTCTTATTCAGTTGCCTAAATAACACTTTGGACACTGACTTAGGAATTCCTAATAAACTTATATTTGTTCCATGAATGTTATATACCTTATGGTTTAAAACAGCCATTAAATCCGGGAAATAAAATTTTCTTACCTCTAGTTTCCAAGGGCATTATGGGCCTTGTGCTTAGCTCACTTAGAATCAGGCTTCCAATCTTCCAGTGTCTATAATAGGCCATTAAAAAGACTAGTTTTTGAAATATATTGGAGATATTGTCAAAACCAAGCTTTCTACAAGTGAAGGCCCTTATCACAGTGTCAAACACAAATGACCATTCCCTTCTTAGATGTTTCTTGTTCATCCTTGCTAGATCAATTTTGTCTTCATAGTAAATGAAATTCATGAAATCTCCAATCTCCGAAGAGATAGGAGCTATAACATGTTTATCCATAGATATCCCTAGGGCATTGTTCAAATCCTTACCATCAAACTTCACATCCATGCCCTTAATTTTGAATAAAAAACCATTATCATAACCTGGTTTTCATCCACCGTGTTGGTGAGGATAATACTTTCCCAGAATTTATTAAGCACATCCAGATGTAGAGTAGGGTTTGTAGTTAGAGCACCAGCAAGGTAAGAATTGGAGACCAATTTCACAAAGCACTTGAAGTTATCAAGTGCTTAAGTTGGGTCAACAAAAGCAAGAAAATTGGTTCCATCCTTGGGAATAACAACTCTTGCAGTGTTTGAGTTGGATGCCATTTAAGAGTTTGAAAGAGATGAGAGGGCAAGTTTTTGAAGAAAAAATCTTGTAGAGAAGTGAAATTGAGAGAAATCGATGTAATTAGGTCAAAATAGATCTCGATAGTGTAAAGAGGGGTTATATTGAGATGTCTAGATATTTATAGTATAGAGATATTCCTTCGCGTATCGCGTAAGAGAATTAGAAACAGTTAAAAGATTATATCACAAAGTCACATAGAATTTATCGAGAACTCATATTGATATGTCATCTCAAGTACTCTTATCGAGAACTAGTTAGAGACATATCGATATGTTATATAAATACTCAGTTTTCCACTAGAACCAATCAATTTCAATTTTTATTGTAACAGTACAATAAAAATTAAATTTTTTATATCAAAAATATTTTAATAAAATAATTTATTGGTTTAGATTATTCCAGTCTGAGTTATTGATAAGACTAGATATGTTATAGAGAACTCTATATCGTGAAGTGATCTTGATATAAAATATCACAAACTCATACAAGACTTATCGAGAAGTCATCTTAGACTTATCGAGAACTCAGTTCTTTACGTACTTTTGTTATTGATTATTCTGCCTTATATTAATTTCACATATTATCAATATGAGTTAATATTAGACGATTTTTCTTAGAATTGGGAAATTTTCAATTTAGATTTTAATTATTTGAAAAATAAATATATAGAGATTTCTGAAATATTTATAAATCATATTTCAGTTAATTCTTAATTAAATCAAATTAATTTTGATTTATTAAGAATTAATTTGCTGTAACATGTTAGCTGAGTTCTTGCCTTAAGATGAAAATTTAATATTTTCCAATTTCTCTTACTAACCTTGTAAATGTTTCTTCATCTAAAGGTTTAGTAAAAATGTTAGCTAACTATTTTTCTGTTAGAACAAAAATGAGCTCAATGTTACCATTTGCAACATGTTCTCTAATGAAATGGTACCTTACATCAATGTCTTTTGTTCTAGAATGATTAACAGGGTTGGAAATAATGGATATTGCACTAGTATTATCACACATGATAGGAATTTTCTATAATACTAGTCCATAATCCATTAGATGGTTTCTAATCCAAAGCACTTGAGCACAACAATTTTCAGCAACTATGTATTCAGCCTCAGTTGTGGAAGTTGACACGGACTGTTATTTCTTATTATACTAGGATACAAGTATTTGACCAAGAATTTGACAGCTTCCACTAATACTCTTTATGTCTACCCTGCATCCTGCAAAAACTGCATCTGTGTAACCAACAACTTCAACCCATGTTCCCCTTGGGATACCATAATCCCAAGTTTGTAGTATCCTTCAAATATCTGAAAATCCTCTTAACAACCATTAAGTGATTCTTTAGGATTAGCTTAAAATCTTGCACACAAACAAGTAACAAACATGATGTTTGGTCTACTGATAGTTAAAAAAGTATAGATCTAATCATTCCTCTATAGCTTGTGACATCTACACTTTTTCCTTTCTTATCCTCATCCAGCATAATAGATGTAGACATATGAGTTGATGCAGGTGAGCAATCCACCATTCCAAATTTCTTTAAAAGATCTTTGACATGCTTAGTTTGACTGATAAAAAGTCCATTATTTCTTTGTGTAATATCCCATATTTTCAGATATTATTATTATTATTATTTGAAAGTTGTTTATGTGATTTTTATGTGAATTTTAATGAATTATCAGGTAACTGGAGTTGATGTTTGGATGTTATATGTGATATATTTTGAGTATTCTAATTTTTATATGTCCAGAATAAAGTATAGATAATTTTGGTGTTTTTCTGGTAATTTATAAGTTATTATATGATTTTATACAGAATTTATTGATTTAATAAATTATTTTCTGTATAATTACAAAACTATTTTATAAAATCGGGAATCGTCCAACCTCAACCGTTTTTACATTTTTATAACCCGAAACTCTTTAAGAAACTCCTTCTTAACCTAATTTGGGTATTCTGAACATTTTCCGTTTTTTAAATTTTTCAATCCGGATTACGGTTTGACCCGTACGCGTTCCGGCGTACAATTTTCGATACGATAGTCATTTCAGTAAATCAATAAATCCCGTATTCTCGAGAGACAGGATATTATTACATTATTTTCGTATAAAGTATTTTATAAGAAGCCCGATTTTGATAATTATCCAAATCTGGTATTAAATTGTATCGTTTTTATAGTTACTTAGCGGCTAAGTAATCTATTCTCGGATCCGATATGATCCAATGGGATATTTGTTACGTGTTTAAGATGCATTTATAAGAATCGATCCGTAATTTGGACGTGTGTTTATTTGCGTTATTCATTTGATCTCGTTTTATGTGTGTTGAATGTATTTTATGTGTTTTCGGGATTTTCTATTTATTTAGGAATCGTCTCCGTTTTTCAAAAATTAACGGACCGGGACCCCTCTGGGACGTCAAAGTCCACAAAATTCGTGTTTTTATTTTTATAAAATCAATCGTATTTCAAATACCCAATATTTTGGCATTTTTAAATTATTCGCAATTTTTGGAAAATTTCGATATAAATGTTGTATTTTATCTCTTTTAAAATTTTCCCCGTGATAATTATTTTGGCCCTAATTATTTTAATTATGGAAATAAAAACACCCTTAATTATTTTGGGGGAGGTATTTTCTGTAAATATAAATAGCTGCTTAAATTTTATTTTATTGATTTATTTTCATAAAAGTTTCAGAAAACAGAAAAATCCAAGAATAGATTTTGGGGGAATAATCTTGTTCTTCACAAAGATTCAATGATTTCGGGAGTTCTAAGAATCCATTATTGATGTTCTATATACCAAATTAATCCTCTTGATGAGCCCGTTCTTTTGGTACCACTTTCATCAATCGAAGTTGTGGCGCCCTCCAAATCCGGGTCAGAAGTTTGGGGTCCACACACACACCTTAATTATAATCTGCTTATGACAATAATAAAGATAATAATAATATATGCAGTGACCCTACTTATCAACCACCACGGACCGCAACAGGTTAAAGTATGCACACAAGCCAAACACACTAATATATTACAAACCGTTCAAATCCCAACTATTTCAAACTCACACTGAGTATCAAACATTATTACAAACTTTTACAAACTTAAATTATCCCAAAAGAAGCCTACTAGCTCAGCTTCCTCAACCTGAACCCCTAGCTCTCGCGCTGGACTGGGGATCCTCGCTACCAACTGGTTCCTTTTTAACTGGAAAGAATATAAACAACATCGCACAAATGAGCTAACTAGCTCAGCAAGTCACAATGACAAAACTGAGAATAATGATCATCAGGTGACTATGATTATGATATCAAGTGAACATTGGATTATGATTTAGAATTGGATATTATACTTTTAATTTAAAAACCAAGGTTAGGCTGCTGATCAGTCACGCACTAACCCCGAGCAAGGCACACAGCATTGCTCTAACTACTGGATCCAAGGCACACATTGGCCTAACTTGACCATTATATGGTCTGACCACGAATCTGGTCCACAATTTTATAAAAACACTCCAATTCTAACATAATAACAGAATATGCAATAATAAACAATAACCAAAATCATTAACAACAATGAGTGTTTAACAATGAAAGGTTTTCAATCTTTGTCAGGATCAATAAAGTAGTTTAAAAGCTTGAACGCTGGGTAATGAAAGAATTGGTAAAACAAAAGAATCAATATTTCAGGATTTCAAAGATTTGGGCTCTCAAAGCATATGATACAATGGTTGAATGTACAAGTAATTCAGTTCAGTGTTTGGGATTTTGTTTGCATGTATTTATGGAATAGTATCGTATACTTGAGGTTCGAGTTTGGGTTTACAATAATCAATGGCTTAGAAAGAATATGGTTCATAGCTCAAGAACAATAACTGAAATCAGGGTTTAGGTTTTCGTGCTTCAAAGCACTTGCAATGTCAACAAGACTATCAAGAATTACAATATCTCGAGAAAGTTCAGAACACTTGCCTGGTATTAGCTTACTACTCTGCACTGACTTCCAATCACAACCGTCTTACTCTTCAACTATCTGTTTTCCTTTCCTACGTCTTGCCTTTTCTGCTCACATATCATAAGCATCTATCAATCATCAACTCATAGAGTTCTATTCAACACACACTTCTATCTACCCTTCGTTTTACCCAAATCCGATTAACGGATTGAAATCTATGCAATAACGAAGTAAACACTGAATATATAGACCGATAGTCAAACAACAGGTCACGTATAACACATAATACATCACGTAATCAATGACATATCATTTATAAAGAAGTCTCGGGTCATAAATGTGCTTTCGGGTATTTAAAATAATTTTTAAAACATTTTTCGGAATTAAAACGGGTCGTTGGATCAATTTCGGGTTAATAAACAGGGTTCGGTTGGCCAATTCTGGCTCCGAAACAATTTTAGAATAATTATCGAGCCTTGAAAATAATTTAGAATAATATTTTAAAGCTCGAAACTATTTTTCAGAATTTTTAAATCATTTTTAATAATTAAATCTAATTAAATAATTAATTAAAAATCAATTAATAATTAATTGATTTTTAATCAATTAATTTTCGAATTAATTGACTAATTAATCAATTAAAAATTAACTGAAATTAATTAACTAATTAATTCAGATTTATTTGTGAATTAAAAATAATTTTCGGAATTAAAATAATAATTTTTAAAATTTTCAGAAATTAAAAACGAATTTTTATAATAAAAATAAATAGGAAATATGATTTTTAAACATTTTTAAAACAGAAATCCTATTTTTGCAAAGTCTGGAAACTTCAGGGACCTAACTGCATCGTTTTTAAAACTACAGGGGCCTGTTTGCAATTTTACCAACCCCGCCGTCCACTTCGCCGGAGTGTGGCCGGAGAACACGATTCCGGCCACCTCAGGCCACCAAACTGTCCAGATCACAACTACACCTCACCAGGAACATATTCATGCAATCAAATCATTATAATCATTCATGTTTTGGCCGGAAATTGGCCAAGAACATCGCCGGTTTCCGGCGAACATCGAAAATATTCAAAACACAACTCCCCTCTCTACAGACCTCATTGGTTCATGAAACTTATACGACTGGATTGCTAATTTCACAAAGAACACAATGCACTATAACACAACATCAATCTATCACAGAATAAGAAACCCCCAAATTTCAATTAAGAACATTCATACGGGTTATAAACCCTAATTTTAAAATTCGAAAATCAAACTCAAATTTGAACATGTTATTGAACTCCAAATCAGACGTATGACATATGAAAATCATCAGGAAAACAAGCTCTACAACATGCAATCATCAAATCATACAAACAATCATCCGAACAAAAATTCATATTTTTAATAAAATAAATTCGAAAATAAATAAATTTTTAGAAATTAAACCTTTGATTCTGCTGTGAAACAAAGCTCAGAATCTGATAGAACACCTCAAATCCTTCGTTTTGGTTACTCAAGTTTTGAAAACAGAGATCGGTAACGCCTTCGTTTTGCTGTTTGATTCTTAGAACAGTTTATGAATATAAGATTTTTCTCTGTAAAATTATATAATTATCTGTCTGTAAATGATTTTTATACGAAATAAAATACGGTAAAAGGCTATTTATAATTACAGAAAATTAGTATCCCGTTGGATCATTCCGGATATAAAATGGTACGTTTATTTATAAAAACTGATCCAAACGGTATCGGTTTTCGGGATAATTATCCAAATCAGTACAGCTTGTACTGCGGTCTTGGTCTCAGCACCCAGTTACACGTACTACGAAGTGATAATTGGGATAGTTTAATAAAAAAGCTCCCGTTTATCAAAAATACGGGTTTTGTTAATTTACCGAAACGAATATTGTATCGAAAATGTTGTGCCGGGACCCGCGCAGGACAAACCGTACGCCGGATCGAAAAAGTCGAAACATGGAAAATGCTCGGAATATTACAATTAGGTTAGGAAGGAGTTCTCGGAAGAGTTTCGGGTTCCAAAAACGTAACAACGGTTGACGTCGGTTGGTTCCCGTTTTTATAAAATAAATTTTAATTACCCGGAAAAAGATTTTAAAAATTTCATATGATTCTTATAAATCTATAAATCAACATAAAAATAATTAGGAAGATATGACAATTATCTATATTTTATTTTGGACATATGAAAATTAAAATACTCAATTAACATTATTTTTAAATATTCAAGTACATATATCACTTAACAATTAACTCACAGAATAGATACTGAACATACATATTAATTATTTAATAGTAAAAATAATTACACGTTATATCCCGGATATTACATCCTTCCCCCCTTAAAAGGATTCTGTCCTCAGAATCTCCTAAGAAAACAAATGAGGATACTTTTCTCTCATATCACTTTCTAACTCCCAGGTTGACTCTTCAACCTTTGGGTTTCTCCACAATACTCTTACTAACTTTATCACTTTATTCCTCAATACTTTCTCTCTTTCCTGTAAAATCTCTATTGGATTCTCTACATATGATAAATCTGCCTGAAGCTCTATTGGCTCATATTCTATTACATGCCTGGAGTCTGGATTATATTTCTTGAGCATCGATACATGAAAAACATTGTGAATGTGCCCCATGTGCGGAGGTAACGCCAATTCGTAAGCGACTTTGCCAACGCTCTTTAGGATCTCAAAAGGTCCGACATATCTTGGGCTTAGCTTCCCTTTCTTCACAAACCTCGTTAGTCCTTTCCACGGTGATACTTTCAATAATACCAAGCTCCCTTCTTCAAATTCCATGTCTTTCCTTGACTGGTCTGCATATCTCCTCTGACGATTTTGTGCGGCTATTAATCTCTTCTGGATAATTTCAACAACTTCCTTTGTCTGTTGCACCAATTCAGGTCCGAGTATTTTGCGTTCTCCTACTTCGTTCCAATATAATGGAGATCTACATTTGCATCCATAAAGGGCTTCATAAGGTGGCATCCCAATGCTGGCGTGATAACTGTTGTTATAAGCAAATTCTACCAGGGGTAAATGCTCGTCCCAACTTCCTTTGAAATCAATAGCACAAACACGTAGCATGTCCTCGATTGTCTGGATTGTTCTTTCACTTTGGCCGTCCGTCTGCGGGTGATAGGCCGTACTCATATTCAATTTTGTTCCCAAACATTCTTGAAAACTCTTCCAAAATCTTGAATTAAACCTTGGATCTCGATCAGATACGATAGACACTGGAACTCCATGACGAACTACAATTTCTTTTAGGTACATATGGACTAACTTGTCGAGCGAAAATCTTTCATTTATAGGCAGAAAATGAGCTGACTTGGTAAGTCTATCCACTATAACCCAAATGGCATCATGATTAGCCCTTGTCCTTGGTAATCCAACTATGAAATCCATGGTAATATGTTCCCACTTCCATTCTGGAATCTCCAATGGCTGTAGCAATCCGCTTGGTCTCTGATGCTCTGCTTTAACTCTCTGACAGGTATAACATTTGTTAACCCATTCCGCAATTTCCCTCTTCATATTTGGCCACCAATAATTCTTCTTTAAATCTCTGTACATTTTGGTACTTCCTGGATGGATGGAATATCTTGAACTATGTGCCTCTTGTAAAATTTCATTCTTTAACTCCGTCACTGGTGGAATCCAAACTCTTGAAGAAAACCTAAGAATACCTTGATCATCTTGTTGCGTGCATAATTCCTCACCTACCAAACTATTTATATCTTGATCCATTACCTCTTTCTGGCATTTCTTTATTTTCTCCAATAACTCCGGTTGGAAAATCATACTGTACACTTTTGCTTCCTCAGGCTTGCAAATTCTAACCTCCAATTCTAATTTCTGAAATTCTTTATATATTTCTTCAGGTATAGATAACACATTTAACCTTTCCTTCCGACTTAACGCATCTGCTACAACATTCGCCTTACCGGGATGATAATTAATCGAGCAATCATAATCCTTGATCAATTCTAACCATCTCCTTTGCCTCATATTAAGTTCCTTCTGGGTAAATATATATTTCAAACTTTTGTGATCCGTGAAAATCTCACACTTTTCTCCATACAAATAATGTCTCCAAATCTTCAAAGCAAAAACTATAGCTGCTAGCTCCAAGTCATGAGTAGGATATTTCTGTTCGTGTGGTTTCAATTGCCTTAACGCATAAGCAAACACCTTGTCGTGCTGCATAAGAACACATCCTAATCCTTTATGAGAAGCATCGCTATAAATTACGAAATTCCCTTGATCGTCTGGAAGTGACAAAACAGGTGCCGTGATTAATCTGTGCTTTAACTCCTGAAAACTTTCTTCGCACTTGTCGTTCCATATAAACTTTTCATTCTTTCGTGTAAGCTTTGTTAATGATGTGGCAATCCTTGAGAAATTCTGAACAAATCGACGATAATATCCCGCCAATCCTAGGAAACTTCTTACCTCAGTGGGTGTTCTCGGTCTCTCCCAATTCGTAATTGCTTCGATCTTTGCCGGGTCCACTTTGATCCCTTCGTTACTGACTATGTGTCCTAAGAACTGAACTTCCTGTAGCCAAAACTCACACTTCGACAGTTTAGCATATAACTTCTTTTTCCTTAAAATCTCCAAAGCCGTTCTCACATGTTCCGCATGATCCTCTTCCGTCTTGGAATAGATTAAAATATCGTCTATAAACACAATAACAAACTTATCCAAATACTCCTTAAAAATTCTGTTCATCAGGTCCATAAATGCTGCTGGGGCATTGGTCAATCCAAAAGACATCACTAGAAATTCATAATGCCCATACCTTGTTCTGAAAGCTGTCTTTGGTATATCTTCTGGCTTGATCTTTAGTTGATGATATCCCGATCTTAAATCAATTTTGGAGAAGTACTTGGCTCCCTTCAATTGGTCAAACAGATCATCGATTCTGGGTAACGGATACTTGTTCTTGATTGTCAGCTTGTTGAGCTCCCTATAGTCAATGCACAGTCTCATGCTTCCATCTTTCTTCTTGACAAATAATACCGGAGCTCCCCACGGGGATACGCTGGGTCTAATTACTCCTTTCTCTAACAATTCTTGCAATTGCCTTGCTAGCTCTTTCATCTCAACAGGCGCCATTCTGTACGGGGCTTTGGACACCGGTTCTGTTCCAGGTTCTAAGTCGATCGCAAATTCAATTTCTCTATCTGGAGGAAGTCCTGGTAACTCGTCAGGAAATACGTCTGGAAATTCATTCACTACTGGAATATCTTCAAGTTTTGCTGGCTCCTGACTTCTGTCGATTACATATGCTACGAAATGCTCACATCCTTGTCGTAGTAACTTCTTGGCTTGAATTATTGTTAAGAATTTCTTTATTTGTTTCTGACCTTTGAACATTATTATTCTTTCGTCTAGCGTTTTCACCATTACTTTCTTATTTCGACAATCTATTTGAGCATCATGCTTAGATAACCAATCCATCCCTAATATCACATCAAATTCTCCTAACTTAAATGGTATCAAATCTACACAAAACTTACTACCAGAAATCTCAATCTCACAATTTCCACAAACTTGGTTTACAGTTACACGTTCTTGATTTGCTAATTCCACAGTCATTATTTCATTTAAGCACTCAACTGGACAGTTTAATTTACTAACAAAATCTTGTGAAACAAACGATCGAGTTGCTCCCGAGTCTATTAACACTTTGGCACATAAAGAATTCACATTAAGCGTACCTTCCACGACATCCGTATCCTGGATCGCATCCTTCACCGACATGTCAAAAACTCTAGCCCTTGAAGTCTCATTCACTGTTGGGGTAGATCCCATAATCCTCAATGCATTACTGACTAGGGCTGGTGTCTTGCAATCCCTGGCCATATGTCCTGGCTTCCCACATTTAAAGCATGTAAATCCAACGACTGGAACCTTCACTGCTGGATTCCGGATAGGCTGATCCTTATTTGCTGGCTGATTTCGGCACTCCCTCGAATAGTGCCCTTTCTGGTTGCATTTAAAACATACCACATTCAACTTGTTACAAACTCCTCCATGCTTCTTTCCACAAACTTGACAATCTGGAAAAGTTAATCTCAACTGATTCGGCTGATTCACATTAGCTGGACGATTGCCCTGGCCTCCGTCTCCTGCATTTTGTCTCCTGAAATTAAAATTTCTCCCTGGCTGAAATTTGCCCTTCTTAAAATTTGGAAACTTCCCTGTTTGTGACTGACCCTCACTTCCCTCAACTTTCCTTTTCTTGCTTTCCTTATCTTTCTGGAACATCTCACTCTCTGTCTCTGCGATCATAGCCTTCTGTACAACCCCGGCATAGGTATCCAATTCAAAAATAGCTACCTTCCCTCTGATCCATGGCTTCAAGCCTTGCTGGAATCTCTTAGCTTTCTTTCTATCAGTATCAACATACGACGGCACATACCTTGACAATTCCTCAAACTTCCCCTCATAATCTGTTACCGACATATTCCCTTGCTTTAACTCTAAAAACTTCAGCTCCATTTGATCCTGAACAAACTAAGGGAAATACTTTTCTAGAAACAATTCCTTGAACCTTTCCCAAGTAATAACATCCGTACCTTCCAATGTCTTCACCATCTCCCACCAATAGGTGGCTTCATTCTTCAGATAGTAACTTGCAAACTCAACCTTCTGTTCTTCCTTTACTTTCACTAAGGCAAATGCCTTCTCTATTTCCTTTAACCAAACATTTGCTTCAATTGGCTCTAAGGAACCCTTGAATTCTGGTGGGTTTATTGCCTGAAAAGTTTTGAAAGTTACCTGGGGATTGGTCTGTCTTTGTTGTTGTTATGCTAGGTGAACTGTTTGTTGGGCCAAGATTTGAAGAATCTGGGCTATTGCTGGGTCCATAGGTCCTGGGTTCATATTCGGGTTTGTATCATCTTGATTGTTGTTGTTGTTGGTTTCTTCATTTCGGGTGTTGGTGCGGGTATTTCTTTTGGGAGGCATTTTCTGTAAAGAATCAATCAATTTATTTAGCTTTTAAATCAAATATTTGCATAAAAGAAAAGTTTTGTAAAACAGGAATATCTCTTTTTGAAAATAGTGGTAATTAAGTAAATTGCATGCTTCTTTACAGAATATAAACAGTTATGGAAAACAGGGTACATGGCATCACAGGGTATAACTGGTGCAATAAATAAGGTAAGGTAAAATAGGTGCAATAAAATAAATGACAGTGCTGGAAAGGAAAAAGGTACTGATATATATAGATCAAAAGTTTTAGGGTAGTACAAGCGTAAAGACGCTTCGAAAGTAAAAGCAAAAAGGGTACAACAACCTACTCACTAGTCAACATAGCTAGTCTATAAATACAACTCAAAAGTCTACTGATACACACTACACACTACTATACATGCTATATAACCATACAACACTGCTCCGCATCTCCACCTCTGAGTCTCTAACTCATGGCAAGTCTGGACCTCCAATCTCCTCAAGCTCCTCTAGAACCCACTTAGCCCATTCCACTAGGAAGTCAGGGGTGATGTCCTCATGTGTAGCCTCAGCAATCCTCACTGCAGCTGTCCTACAAAACGCCTGTAGCCTCTCTCTGAGTCGCCTCTCACCACTCCCAACCTCTCTGGTACGCATGATATGTAGTAACTCCTGAATCTGACCCTGAAGGAATCGCTGCTCCATAAGGCAAGCCTCAAACTGATGATATGGGACAGGATAAGAAGAGAACTAAAAAGGTACTCCTGTAACTGAATGACTAGTAAAACCGGAATCAGCAGGTGGGGGTCCTCTAACAGGTGGCCTCATGCCTGGAGGTGGAATAGCCTGCAGTGGCACGGGCTCCAACACCGGTGGAGGTAGAATAGCCAATGTTGGTGGAACAACAGGACGTGGATGTGAAAACGGCACTTCAACTGAAGGCTCTCAGTGATCAGCTGATACGGGAATAAAAGAGTCGGCCATCTCTGCTATCTGAAATCATATCGCAATATAAGAATCTCGTTCCATAACGCAAACTATACTAATACCTAATATACCGAAGCACTCAACCTCTCAACGTTCTTTCATCCTATGCCTTACTTCTAATCTTAACCCTCTACCCATTCCCGTTAGCCTAGGCTTGTGTCAGTGACTTATAACCTGTAGCTCTGATACCAAACCTGTGGCGCCCTCCAAACCCGGGTCAGAAGTTTGGGGTCCACACACACACCTTAATTATAATCTGCTTATGACAATAATAAAGATAATAATAATATATGCAGTGACCCTACTTATCAACCACCACGGACCGCAACAGGTTAAAGTATGCACACAAGCCAAACACACTAATATATTACAAACCGTTCAAATCCCAACTATTTCAAACTCACACTGAGTATCAAACATTATTACAAACTTTTACAAACTTAAATTATCCCAAAAGAAGCCTACTAGCTCAGCTTCCTTAACCTGAACCCCTAGCTCTCGCGCTGGACTGGGAATCCTCGCTACAAACTGGTTCCTTTTTAACTGGAAAGAATATAAACAACATCGCACAAATGAGCTAACTAGCTCAGCAAGTCACAATGACAAAACTGAGAATAATGATCATCAGGTGACTATGATTATGATATCAAGTGAACATTGGATTATGATTTAGAATTGGATATTATACTTTTAATTTAAAAACCAAGGTTAGGCTGCTGATCAGTCACGCACTAACCCCGAGCAAGGCACACAGCATTGCTCTAACTACTGGATCCAAGGCACACATTGGCCTAACTTGACCATTATATGGTCTGACCACGAATCTGGTCCACAATTTTATAAAAACACTCCAATTCTAACATAATAACAGAATATGCAATAATAAACAATAACCAAAATCATTAACAACAATGAGTGTTTAACAATGAAAGGTTTTCAATCTTTGTCAGGATCAATAAAGTAGTTTAAAAGCTTGAACGCTGGGTAATGAAAGAATTGGAGAACAAAAGAATCAATATTTCAGGATTTCAAAGATTTGGGCTCTCAAAGCATAGGATACAATGGTTGAATGTACAAGTAATTCAGTTCAGTGTTTGGGATTTTGTTTGCATGTATTTATGGAATAGTATCGTATACTTGAGGTTCGAGTTTGGGTTTACAATAATCAATGGCTTAGAAAGAATATGGTTCATAGCTCAAGAACAATAACTGAAATCAGGGTTTAGGTTTCCGTGCTTCAAAGCACTTGCAATGTCAACAAGACTATCAAGAATTACAATATCTCGAGAAAGTTCAGAACACTTGCCTGGTATTAGCTTACTACTCTGCACTGACTTCCAATCACAACCGTCTTACTCTTCAACTATCTGTTTTCCTTTCCTACATCTTGCCTTTTCTGCTCACATATCATAAGCATCTATCAATCATCAACTCATAGAGTTCTATTCAACACACACTTCTATCTACCCTTCGTTTTACCCAAATCCGATTAACGGATTGAAATCTATACAATAACGAAGTAAACACCGAATATATAGACCGATAGTCAAACAACAGGTCACGTATAACACATAATACATCACGTAATCAATGACATATCATTTATAAAGAAGTCTCGGGTCATAAATGTGCTTTCGGGTATTTAAAATAATTTTTAAAACATTTTTCGGAATTAAAACGGGTCGTTGGATCAATTTCGGGTTAATAAACAGGGTTCGGTTGGCCAATTCTGGCTCCGAAACAATTTTAGAATAATTATCGAGCCTTGAAAATAATTTAGAATAATATTTTAAAGCTCGAAACTATTTTTCAGAATTTTTAAATCATTTTTAATAATTAAATCTAATTAAATAATTAATTAAAAATCAATTAATATTTAATTAAATCAATTAATCAATTAATTTTCGAATTAATTGACTAATTAATCAATTAAAAATTAACTGAAATTAATTAACTAATTAATTCAGATTTATTTGTGAATTAAAAATAATTTTCGGAATTAAAATAATAATTTTTAGAATTTTCAGAAATTAAAAACGAATTTTTATAATAAAAATAAATAGGAAATATGATTTTTAAACATTTTTAAAACAGGAATCCTATTTTTGCAAAGTCTGGAAACTTCAGGGACATAACTGCATCGTTTTTAAAACTACAGGGGCCTGTTTGCAATTTTACCAACCCCGCCGTCGACTTCGCCGGAGTGTGGCCGGAGAACACGATTCCGGCCACCTCAGGCCACCAAACTGTCCAGATCACAACTACACCTCACCAGGAACATATTCATGCAATCAAATCATTATAATCATTCATGTTTTGGCCGGAAATTGGCCAAGAACATCGCCGGTTTCCGGCGAACATCGAAAATATTCAAAACACAACTCCCTTCTCTACAGACCTCGTTGGTTCATGAAACTTATACGACTGGATTGCTAATTTCACAAAGAACACAACCCACTATAACACAACATCAATCTATCACAGAATAAGAAACCCCCAAATTTCAATTAAGAACATTCATACGGGTTATAAACCCTAATTTTAAAATTCGAAAATCAAACTCAAATTTGAACATGTTATTGAACTCCAAATCAGACGTATGACATATGAAAATCATCAGGAAAATAAGCTCTACAACATGCAATCATCAAATCATACAAACAATCATCCGAACAAAAATTCATATTTTTAATAAAATAAATTCGAAAATAAATAAATTTTTTAGAAATTAAACCTTTGATTCTGCAGTGAAACAAAGCTCAGAATCTGATAGAACACCTCAAATCCTTCGTTTTAGTTACTCAAGCTTTGAAAACAGAGATCGGTAACGCCTTCGTTTTGCTGTTTGATTCTTAGAACAGTTTATGAATATAAGATTTTTCTCTGTAAAATTATATAATTATCTGTCTACAAATGATTTTTATACGAAATAAAATACGGTAAAAGGCTATTTATAATTACAAAAAATTAGTATCCCGTTGGATCATTCCGGATATAAAATGGTACGTTTATTTATAAAAACTGATCCAAACGGTATCGGTTTTCTGGATAATTATCCAAATCAGTACAGCTTGTACTGCGGTCTTGGTCTCAGCACCCAGTTACACGTACTACGAAGTGATAATTGGGATAGTTTAATAAAAAAGCTCTAGTTTATCGAAAATACAGGTTTTATTAATTTACCAAAACGAATATTGTATCGAAAATGTTGTGCCGGGACCCGCGCAGGACAAACTGTACGCCGGATCGAAAAAGTCGAAACATGGAAAATGCTCGGAATATTACAATTAGGTTAGGAAGGAGTTCTCGGAAGAGTTTCGGGTTCCAAAAACGTAACAACGGTTGACGTCGGTTGGTTCCCGTTTTTATAAAATAAATTTTAATTACCCGGAAAAAGATTTTAAAATTTTCATATGATTCTTATAAATCTATAAATCAACATAAAAATAATTAGGAAGATATGACAATTATCTATATTTTATTTTGGACATATGAAAATTAAAATACTCAATTAATATTATTTTTGAATATTCAAGTACATATATCACTTAACAATTAACTCACAGAATAGATACTGAACATACATATTAATTATTTAATAGTAAAAATAATTACACGTTATATCCCGGATATTACAGAAGTGATTATTTTAGAAATTCGATTTTTGTGTTCTTAAGTCGAATTTGGCTTTTAAATTTTTGTTGATTGTGGATTGATTTTGATGATTTGAATAGACTCCAGGTATAGTTTAGAGTCGATTTAAGTACTTGTATCGATTGTTTGATTTCGGGAATAGTGAATCGAGTTCTTGAGTTTTTGTATTTTTTATTCAAATTTTTGGATTTATCGTTGATTGTTTGATGATATGATTATCAGTAGTAGTTTATACGTGTTCTGGACTTTGATTTCATGTATTATGCATTCGATTTTGCTAAGAATTGAGCAAGATCGATTTTGCCGGAATAAAGAACTTCGGTTCGGGTTTTTATCAGAGATGATGATTCTCGGCAAGATATGTTGATGTTTGGGTCGTATCTGAATTGGCCTATGCGTTTTTGAGTGGAATCGAGGTGTTATCGTGTTGATTCATGATGTTCTAGCTCCGTTTCGGGTCACCAAAAGTCAAGGAGAGTGGCCGGATATTCGGCCGGAATATGGAGAATTCAAGAAACCGGCAAACGCCGATCATCTTCTCCACCTTCTCCGGCGAGGTTTTCCCCCCCTGCTCCGCCCTTGAATCCAATAATCTCTTCCCCTGTTTTCATAACAATGTTCCTGTTATTTTCTTTTTAATTTTATTCCAAATTTTAATTCTAAAATCCTAAAAATGATTTATTTTCTTGTTAAAAATCATTTACAGATTATTGTAAATTCTAAAAATGATTTACTAAATTATTTCAAATTCCAAAAATCATTTTCTTTTATTTAAAAAATCCAATTTGATTTAATTATTTATAATTTATTTTAGTTAATTATTTATTAATTTAATTAATTGATTAACTTATTTAATCAAGTGATTTTATTTATAAATAATCAAATAAAATATAAATTATTTATAATTAATTCAAATAAATCCTAAATATTATTATTAATTGATTTATTTCCATTTTAATCTTATTTTATTCGTAATAAATGAACCGTTCGTTCGTTTGATACGAAACGAATGCGTATAGACTCAGAAAAATATTCTGTTTTCATTAAAAATATTTTCGAGACCCAAATTCTTTTGTTTCGAAAGGTCTCTTATTTTGCGAGTCATTTATTGTTCGGTAAATCATATTTTTGACCCGATTTCAGTTTTAAACGTATCGTGTCGAACCTTTTAACGAACTGAGTCAGATGTGATATGAATTATGTGATACGTGGAGTATGTGCTTACATGTTATATGAATTACGTGCGTACATGGGTCATGAGTCTTGTGTTTGACTGTTTTAATTATGTGCGGGCTCTCGTAAGGGTAGACAATAGAGTGTTGACATGGAGTTTGTCGAGTAATTATTATTTAGACTATTAAAATATTATTTTCTAATTCTAGATATGAGTCTTTCAAGACGATCAGGACCAAATGGAATGGATAAAAGCTAGAGTTGAATAGTATGGAATATTGGGTTGCAGCATTGCATGAGCAGTAGATCAGAGATTTAGCGAAGTGAAAGACGGTGATGCCTTGAGATGCCAGAATGAGATAATTGTGTTTCTACGAGTGTGGCTAACTGCTAAAAATCCAAAGGCAAGTATCCCTATCATCACTTATTATTCAAGTGATATTTATTTTGAATCTTATCATACAAGTATTGCTATCCTTATTCTCATTTCAGAATAAATAAATGTTTTACATATCGTTGAATTAAATGATTCTGTTTATGCAAGTACTCTTCTGCTATTCTATGTTCAGAATAACTAAGTGTTTTACTTATCAAATTACTAGATTTATAAATGTTTTGAAATTTGAGAAAGATGATTTTGTTGCGAGTATTACTGCCCAAGTGAATGGGGGAAATAAAATTATTTAGGATGTCGATTGATTCGGCTCCTTTTTCAATAAAAAGGTTTTAAGATTGGAATGGTTACTGGTTACAGTGTAGGTGATCGAGATATCGGTCCAGCTGTAATATCTTTCAAGGCGAATATATGCCTTTTATGGCGCCCTATAGGTACCGTATTGCTGCGGGATACGGGTAGTACCTATATTTACGGTATGGCTGCGGGATACCGGTGCTGTTTCGTGACTGTTCATCAGGAACAACATGAAATATAATCGGTTCCAATCTAAATTGTTATTTCTAAATTATTTTGATAATCATAGAATAAATGGTTTATCAACTATTTCTGTTTTGGATTTAAGATGAAATACGGTTTTGATTCAGATTCTGATTTATGCTGATACTTACTTTGTTGTTAAATATCAAAGGTAGTATTAGGATAGATGATTGATGTTGACTTCAGGATGGGATGTTATGAGCATCAAAGTTCGTATTGATATCTAATTTGATATGACAACAAAATGAGTATTAATATCAAGAGTTCGGTTTGGAATAAAGTTTATGATTCAATCCATAATCATTGCTTCTTGTTATTGTTGTTTACGATATTTCCGTAAACACGGTTTTACGAGTTTTATTCTCGTCAAGATTCAAAGTATTGTTGAAGCATTTCGGTCAAAAATATCAAAAAGAGTTTTGAATACAGTGAGAAACAATGATCCAATTCTTTAACAAATTTTCTGTTTCAGCAATTATGATTTTAAAATGATCTGCGCTATTGCAGATGTTGGTTTTATATCAAAATGACCCTATATTTGCTATAATGATCTTGTTGAGAATTTCTTTCGCTCATACTTACCTGTTTTCAAATTTAACCTCTAGTGAGGATTAATTTGCGTTGTTTAGCCGCGTAATTTGAGGAAGTAAAGGAGAAGCTTTTTTAAGGTGATTGGTCCAGGGTTTGCGAACTAGTGTAAGTTCTGTTATGTAAAGTTGTTTATCCTATATTATATTATAGTTGTGTATTGTATTTGGGCCTCGTATACTTCTTTTCGAAGTTATACTAGCGAGTTAAGTTTTAAGGTTGAGAATTATTGAAAAGAGTTTTAAATAAAAGTGAAAACTTTATTTGTGGAATTTGGATATCTTGTTTCTAGAACTGTAACCTTAAAAGATATTGGATTAGTCATTTATGCTAAATATCTTTCGCTGGCATTTATTTATTAATTTAATAGGTTAATTTGGATTGAGGTTTCATAGTGATGACCTAATCCTCTGACCCCGGATTTGGGGGCGTTACAGGTTGGTATCAGAGTTGAGGTTATAGTAAACTAGAAACGAGAGTGTGTAGGAGTGTGTATAGCTATGTGAGGACGCTTGAGCTCATATCGAGTTCCTGTTGGACTATTGGATATAGTACCAACAAGTAAGTTAAGATAGGTGCATTCATTTGAGATGGATGTGTTGAGCTAGACAAAACTCCTGGCAATTGAAAACTTTTATGGTGGAATCTTCCGAGGCTACTATGATTTGACGACGATGAAGATTATCGATATCCTTAGAACAAGAAGAAGTGTCTAGAATCAGATGGCGAGTCAACTGATGAGTTCAAATAGAAGTTATGTATTAAGACCTTGGCAATACCTTCTCTTTCTATAACGTCTTTTGTCATCTCTCAAAAAGAGGTATCTGTTAGATGATATATTCCCTAACACCCATTTAGTCATTTTATGCCAGAATCTTGTTTTCTGGATTTCATTTTCTCCAGAAATATCAGCTTTGAACCTTTTCAGTTTTGATTCGAGGATTTCCCTAATAAGTCATTTATTAGAAATCCTTTACTATTCATTTGATTTTGAATTCATTTCATATTCTTTTATTCTGACTGAGATGAACAACCCTAACTATAGGGGACACAAGGTATACATGTATGTGTGATAGGAGTTGGATGGGACGCCATCACTTGTGTGTGTTGTGACTATAAGAAGGTTAACAACCTTTAGTAGTGTCTTAATTTGGGCACGCAACACCAAGTTCATTTAATCATATCGATCTCTCAATATTCTTTCATTTCAATAACACTTTCTTACAAATTCAGACTTTGGTAACCACAATCGTGGGACATCTGTTATGATATAAAATCCTTTTCTCGTTGGAATTCCATGATTTTATTATTTCAAATATTCGAAGGTATGCCAATCAAGTTATAATGAGTTATCCTGGTCAAGTCAAAGTAAGGCTGTGTGCTGGGATTACCAATAGCAATAGTGGAGTGTAGGGGTGAGCATTCGGTTCGGTTAACCGAACATCGAACCAAAATAACCGAAATAATTCGGTTAGGTTACCGAACCGAAATAATTCGGTTCTGATTTTTTATGTTATTCAGTGTTTCGGGTTTTTTGGTTTTTTTACCGAAATACCCGAATTACCGAAATTACCGAAATATAATAAAAAATATATATTAATATATACATAAATATATTTATTTATATATTACTTATTTTTACCTAACTCCTTTCTTTTTTTTTCACTTGAATTATCAATTCTCCGTTCCCAACTTCACTTTTCCTCTCTTTTTAATTGTTATATTTAATTGCTATTTGTCTAATTTAGATTTTAATGTATTTAGTTTTCATGATCTTCAATTTAGTTGCTAAAATAAAAAAATAAACAAACTAATTACAAGTACTTTTATTGTAATCAGGACACCACACCATAATATTCAGGTGCATGAAAGTGGAGTTAAGAGTATAAGTTAACTGTTGTACGATCATTAATCTTTGTTGTAATTTATTAAATATTTTATTATTAAAATTTTAAAAAAATTCCTAATTCGGTTTTTTAATTCGGTTTTCAGTTTTAACGGAAATAATTATTTCGGTTGGGTAAATAACCGAAATTATTTCGGTTCACTATTCGGTTCTGATTTTTACCCTTATTCGGTATTCGGTAACCGAATTATATTTCAGTTCGGTTACCGAATAACCGAATACTCAGCCCTAGTGGAGTGCAATGCTATTAAAATATCAGTATCGTACAACGAAGTCAATCTGTTTCTTTATTTCTCTCTCTATTTATCTTTATCTCTCTTTCTTTTCTATTTCTTTATCTCTCTTTCTTTTCTATTTCTTTATCTCTCTCTCTATTCTTCTTTCTCTCGATCAGTAAAAGTGATCCTATTGAGAAGTTGGTCAAATTAATAGTGCGATATGAAGCCCCTTGATTATCGGGACATACAAGAAATCCAAGTTTATCTGAGATTTTGAGAAAAGTTGCGTATGCCAGATTGGGAAGTTGGTAACAAGACCATGTTGTGTACTTGATGATTTCACAAACAAAACACCTAAGTAGATTTTACTTAGTGAAATAGTGTAGCACTCGACGGATAAGAATTTTAGTCCCGACGGATAAATCTATAGTCCCGACGGATAATGATTTATTATCCATCGAGTGAGTAGCTTATGTAATAATGAGTCTGTAGCATATTTCTGCATACATCTTTGTATAGAGTCTGTAGTAGCATATAAGTCATGTGGACTTTAACTAGATATGCAGAATAGGTTGATTAATTATACATAGATGATGTCTTGTAATTCTGCATAAGTGAAATGAAGTCAAGTGCCTGATTGCTACCCGACGGATAAACTACGAAGCACCCGACGGATGATCAACAACCCGACGGATGATTAACAATCCGACGGATGATCATGAACCCAACGGATAAAGAATTCAAACATTAGTTGACAGTGACAACTGGTCACATGCGTCGGGATGTATTCAAATGGAATGAGGAAGCCTATTAACTGGGTAATAGAGAACAAAGTAACAAAGCATTAAAACTGATAGTTTTTATAATGATTCTATCTTTTGACTTTGTAATCTTGGTAATATATAAACCAAGAAGTAGCAAATAGAAACTAGATCTGAGATACAAAAAGTAAGAAACATTTGTAAGCAGAATTATTAGCATTTCTCTGTATTCTCAGTAGTTCAAATTTGTAAGCAGCTGTGAGCATTCTTGCACACAGAGTTCTCTCGATATAATATATATCTCTGGTGGAATTGTTTAAATCCACCAGAAAGTTTTTAAAGACTCTTGTTTTTAATTACTTATGTTTTGATTCACTTAAGTTTTTATTCCGTATTGTGCTAATCAAAACACTTATATT
Source organism: Apium graveolens (assembly GCF_009905375.1). Lineage (NCBI taxonomy): Eukaryota > Viridiplantae > Streptophyta > Magnoliopsida > Apiales > Apiaceae > Apium > Apium graveolens. The sequence continues at coordinate 87,452,607 of NC_133648.1, read as the reverse complement.
TATATTCGAGTTTGAACATTTTTATTTTAAGAAAAAGGTTCAAGAATTCCATTAAACCCCCCTTCTGTAATTCTTGTTATATTGTTAAGGGACTAACAATTGGTATCAGAGCAAGCTCTTAATCAACAAAGAGTTTAAAGATCAAAACAATTCAGCAAGATGAACAAGAAGGATGTTGGAGTCAAGATTCCTTTTCTAGATAAAGATAATTACCATCATTGGAAGGTAAAGATGCATCTTCATATGCTTTCTCAAGATGAGGCCTATGTGGACTGCATAGAAAGAGGCCCTCATGTTCCAATGAGAGCTGCAACAGGAAACGAGCCATCAGTTCCCAAGCCAAGGCATAATGGTCTGATCCTGACATTGAACAAGTTAGGAAGGATAAAAAGGCCATGAATATTCTGTTTAATGGAGTTGATGCAGACATGTTTGACAACATTATCAACTGCAAAACTGCCAAGGAAGTCTGGGATACTATACAGATAATCTGTGATGGCACTGAGCAAGTTATAGAAAATAAGATGCAGCTCTTGATTCAGCAATATGAGCATTTTCACAATGAGGAAAGTGGGTCTCTCACTGACATTTTTAGTAGGTTTTAAAAGCTACTAAATGCTCTTAAGTTGCATGGAAGAGTCTATCAGACTAAAGACTCCAATCTGAAATTCCTTAGATCTCTTCCAAAGGAATGGAAACTGTTGGATATATTTGATAATGTCATGGCTAATATGATTTATGTTTAGTTTTCAGATCTTACTTAAACAGGATAAATCAGTACTTACTGGAAGTCAGGACTTAAGGATATCAGTACTTATATTATCAGGAGATAATCATCAGAAGATGGATATCAGAACTTAAGTGCTGAAGTACATTCAGATAAGGACAATAGCTGATTAAAGGAAAGAAGATCGATATAAGCATAAGAAGAGATATGCATGAAGAAGGAATTCTATGAAGAATAAAATACTTGGAAGAAAAGATATCTGATTGATATATTTTAGGAAGCAGAATTATATTCCATATCAATTAGTGATTATCTTGTAACTGTGTAGTATATAAACACAGACATAGGGTTTACACTATAAGTGTTATCATATTCGAGAAGATTATTCGTAGTAACCCTAGCAGCTCTCGTGATATTTGTTCATCACTGAGAGGTAACAGTTCCATACTGTAACAGAGTTTATTGTTTCAATAAAGTTTGTTTTCTGTTACTTGAGATATTAAAGTTCGATTTGATTGTACTTTACACTGTATTCACCCCCTCTACAGTGTGTGTGACCTAACAAGTGGTATCAGAGCCTATCTGTTAATGCACATACAGTTAAAGATCCAAACACAATCATGTCTGACACAGAAACTCCAACTAAGCCTACCAAAACTGAAGAACCACCAAAGACACAAATTCAAAGTCGGTATGAGACCATCAGAGTTCCCATACTGAGACCATCTGAATATCCCATATGGAAGGTGAGGATAACCATGTTCCTGGAAGCAACAGATCCAGAATATTTTGATAGAATCAAGGAAGGGCCTCACAAACCAACCAAGCTCGCAGTTGTAGTTGCAGGTGAAGCAGCAAAGATCGTACCAAAGGAGAAGAGTGATTATACTTGTTAGGTCTCAATATGTTTGTAAAAGGGGGGTTGAATACAAACAATACCGTTTAATCGAATAAAATGCGGAATAAAAAAAGTGAAACAAAATTCAAGTTAAATAAAATTATTATTAAACTTGAAAGGTGTTACAACAACGGTATTGTTTACATTGGATTAATCTCAAATCAATTATCACAAATCTAGAATAAATTTGACATGAACTTTTTCTATTTTTGCAATAAAAAGATCAAATGCTAAAACCAATTTAAGATTAAGTTCTAGGGATTTTGATCCGCTAGATAGTTACACAAGAACAAGAAAAGTATTTCTAGTGGATTGGATTTAACAATAAATACTAGAAATAAATGATCTGTGAATTTGCAATAATTTCTCTGCAGGTTTCTTTTGTTCTGTGTTCTGCTGAATGATATATTCAATGCTCTGCTTTTTTAGATTATCTGCTTCTGTTGGTTTTGTAAACAAACCATCCACTTGATCCAGAAAGACTTTCGGCAAGACAATTCATTTGAACTAGAAAGACTTTCGGCAAGACAATCCATTTGAACTGGCAAGACAATCAAATGAACTGGCATGACTTTCGGTATGACTATTGATTGTCATACCGATTGTCTTGCTAATACAAAAGAAAGTCTTGCTGAATTAATATAGAATATTAATTCAAAATCAATTCTGAAAATACATAATATTAATTCAGAATTAATTAATCAATTAATTCAATTAATCAATAAATTAATCTTTGCAGATATAATTTATTTTCTTAATTAAATTATACGACTTAATTAATTAATAGAGAATTAATACTACTCTTGAGCAGCAACCATTCTTCTGAAAATCACTGTCAATTATGAATCAATTCCACCACTACAATGTTGACACTCGATGTACTGTCTGGTTCATGAGTGACTAACTTCCGTGACGTTTCTTCATGCCTTGACCTTGATACTCTTGATTTTCTTTAGACTAAATCCTTGTAATTAATTGATACCCTGACGAGATCTCTGTCACTTGATTAAATCCACAATCTTGATTTATATCACTGAGTCTTGATCAATTTCTTGAGCTTCTTCCAGTGAATTAAGTCATCAAGTCTGTAGACAAACAATGTTACTTAATCCTTTGACATATGTTACTATGAGAGATCTCTGTGATGATAGAACCACTATTTACTTGTTACATCCTTATTTGAGTTGAGTTAAATCCTCGAATAAACAAATAGGCTATGACATATGCCTTTCAATCTCCCCCTATTTGTTTGTTAGACAATAACAACAAATACCTAGAGGATAACTCAACTAACAAGTAAGAAAAAGATATAAACAGTAATGCAAAGTAAATAGCAGAAAAGTTCTGGATTATATTTAACATTTTCCAGATTCCAAAAGAAATTTATAAGTGAATACAAGATAGATGTTCCTCTAGCCTGAACATATAACTACATTAGTCTATCTTGATTCATAAAGCTCTAATCATATTACATTGAGTTTTGAGCTAATTGAATTCAGTTGTCTTCTCTTCCGACTTCACCTTCTTCCAAATCTTGAAGCAAATCCTTGTCAAAGACACGATCCTTTTCTGAAGTGAAGCTGTCTGGTCTAACTGGTTGAACTCCAACTGTCTTTAGCTTATTCTTGAGTTGATTGAACCTTTTAATATTCTTTTCACAATAAGCTTGAATCAGATCAGCTGCTTGAGTTTTCAACATGGATGAATATCCAGCAGTTCTTAAGTGATGTTCCATCCAGACCAGATGCTTAGCTGAGTAGTCTTTAAGAGATTGTGAATCGAGCTGGCAGATTTGAAGACAGTCAGACTTAAAGAATCTTACCTGATGAGGATTGTTGACCACTTGAGGACTAGCCCTGTAGGCAAACTCTTTGAGCCTTTCTCGAAGAACTTCATTCAATTCTGAGCTTCTTTTGACTTTGTTGAGAAGAACCCAAGTCTCTGACAAAGAACAATTCTCAAACAGATGAAGTGACACCTTGAAAGATCCTTCGTTCTGACAATATACAAATATGCTCATCTCATTTAGGGATCTGTCAAAGGCAGCTGTGATCCTTGAGACTTCAGTTTTTATAGCATTCATGTACATGTCATTGTTTGGATTAGAGATCTCCAGCTTGTCCAGAAGATGTAGAAACTGTCTATCATTGTTTGTGCTCAGCTGAGGCATATCAAGTACTCTCCTAGCTTCATCCAATTTTTCACCAATCTTCAGTCTGACATCTCTTCTCCTTTCTTGAGCCTTAATGTCATGAAGACGTTGCTTTTGAAGAGTTTCTGTTCTTTCGATGTCTTTCCTCATGTCAATGATCTGGGTTACCTTTTTGAGTTCAGCTTCTTTTCTTTTCATTTCTAACTGCTGTTGCTGAAACTCCTTCTCAAACAGAGGATCCACTGGAGCTTCCTCTTCCCATTCTCCAAAATCACTTTCCTCCTCAGCTTCAAAGAAACCATCTTTATCTTCCAAGACTGGTTCAGTGGGAACGTCACAAATATCAAAGTCATCATGTTCTCCACTATAGTAGATATCATCAGGCTTCCCTGTGCCTCCAGCAGACGAATCTTTTTCTTTTCCCTTTTCACTTCTCCCTTTCTTCTCCCCCTTAGTTGAGGAATCCTCTACAGACTTTCCCTTAGATCCTCCATGACCTTCATCACCTCCCGAGCCTGAGCCTCCACCAGACGGCCCTTCAAAGAAAGTCCTTTATTCTTCATTAGGGCAGTGAGAATTTTTGATCATGAAGTACAAGTGCATCATCCCTTCATTCAGATGTTCCATGCCTGTCTCTATCTTCAGAAATCTGGAAGAATCTAGTGAATGATTCATTTCAACCAAGTCTTCAAGAGAAGTCATTCTTGTATGTAGAGAGCAGAAGTTTGAAATGTCGTCAGCTGATAACGTTGGAGATTCCTGGATTGTGTTAACCTTTGGTACAACAGATGTCTTCAAATCTGATATTTCAGTCCTGATAAGAGCCAGCTGATTATTGACAGAGGTGGAAGAAGAGGACTGTTCAACCACTTGTGCTTTGAATGATTTAGCTTCAGCCTGACTTTTTGCAAGTTGTTCCTTGAGATCAGCAATTTGAGCTAACAGATTTTCAGTGTTTGTGTGTGCGCTCACCTGAATATCTCTCCTGTTTGATTCACTCAACTCACGTGCATGTGTATCTCTCAATATAATTGCTCGTGAGGAGTCTTCCTGATGCTGATCTTCTGTACCTGCATTTAAAATCACCCTAGCCTCTTCAAGAGAGGTCAGTGGTGGTGCAATGGGAATTCGCGAGTCTCGATCCTCAGTCAAACCTATCATTTCATGTGAAATAGATGTCTGAATTGCTTCAGGGATAGATTGACCGAGTTGCCCTCCACTTTCTCCAGATAAATCTGCGAGTGGAGAATCCCGTGAGGGAGCCAGAGGTGTTGGATCTGGGAAGGGAGAAAATGACTCTATTAAAGGTGGCTGAGAGTCAGATTTTCCCTCAGAAGCATGTGACTACTCTTCTGCCGTAACTATGGCAGGCACTGTAACCGACTCTATGTGCACTCCTCGCTCCGTGTCCTGAGTATCATCTACTGGTCTGTATGCTTCCATTGTGAGTAATGGAATTGTGTTTGACTCAGTACAGGATACCATGGCCCTATGGCGAATTTCAATAGATTCATCTTGTTGAGAGAATGTTTCTAGTAACTGTTCAGTGGCCATTTCAAAGTCAATGTCCTGTTGGGAGGACAAGGATGGGCTTTTAGATGCCTCAGTAAATGTTCTCCTTTTCTTGGGTGGAGGCAGAGCTGAGGGTTCATTCACATCCACTAACAAACTACTTCCTACTAACCTTCTAGGCAACATTTTAGACAGTGGGGGAGAGGTTGAGATAGGTTGTGACTCTGTGTTTGGCTCTATGACCTGGGATTGAAGCTGTGGTTCTACAACTTCATGGTCAGTCCTATCAACCACTGGGGGTCTTTCAACAGAAGTAGGAATAGGTTGAGTTTGAGGAATTATTACCTGCAGAGGAAGAGCATCTGATGTTTGAGCTTGGGTGGTTTGAACCACTGGAGGTTGAGCTTGCTGTTCATGACCGGGAAGATTGAAGATAGGTAAAGGAATATAAGTGGCCATGAAAGCAGATACAAGTACTGGAACTTGCATGAATTTGAAAGTTGTGTCTTAGCGGGTGTAAATCTTTTTGCTTACTGGAGGGGGTTCGGTTACTGAGGAGTTAGCAAAAAGGGCTTTATGCTCAGGTGAGAGAATATGTTCTGCTATAAGCATGAGAAAACGAGCATAGTAGCACGAGACCCTACGATTTGTAGAATGATCATGTAAAGCAGTAGTGAGACGTCTCAAAAGAATGGGTAAAAGTAGTTTGTTAAAATTGATCCTTTGATTGAAAACAACCACAAGACCAATATACTGCAGAGTGGAAGTGATGTTGTGAAAGTTGGGTTTAGTGCAGTTGGCAAACACTTTAGAAAGTGTATCGAAGAAAATATCACATTCAGAAACCAAATTGGATTTAGACAACTTGGTTAAATTAATCACCCCCTGATAGTGAATAGCATGGAAAAAGTTTGAAATATCATTTTCAGAGGGCAAATTACAGAAACTGTCCATAGGAAAATTTAACGCTCGATTGACGACTGTTTCATTAACCACATACTGTGTGTTTGCCACAGTGAATGAAAAAGATTTAAAATCATCGGCCATAGTAGAGGTTGTGCAAATCAGTCTGAGCAGATCAACATTTAAAATCACATTTGATTTAATAGCAGAGCTAACAATCGAATGGTCATTTAAAAATCTAATCCACGGCTTAAATTTTTCTACATCACATTAATCTGGATTAAAAATAACCAACAAGATTATGTGCGACAATTTGGAAATTGAGAGCCCTTTAAAAATAATAAAATACACACTTTCAGAATTTTAAGAATAATATTAAGAAAATTCGAATTAATTAAATTAATTTAATAATTCGAATTAAATCAATTATATTCGAAGAATTTAGAAAGAAATGTATCTCGTTAAAGTTCTTAACTCACAAAAGCAGATTTGAAAACCGCACAAAATCAAACAAACACAAACTGATTTTTGTGGAAAAATCGAATTTTTTTAAAAAAAAAAAAATTCGCAGCACTTCAGTATGTATATACGTGTATGTATATAACAAAAGTGATGTTTTAGTTTGCTGAGTAAAAACTCGAGCAAGGAAGACAATGGAGATGGGTTTTGATTTTGATCGAATAGAGAGAGAGAGAGAAATAAGAGAGAAAATGAAGACTGTTGGAATTTTGAAGAAAAACTGAACTGAATGATTTACAAAACAAAAAAAACGTTTAAGAAGACAATTGGTATGACAATCGAGGAAAGTCATACCGATTGTCTTCCCGATTGTCATACCAGGCATTTTGAGAAGACAAAATAAAAAATAGTAATAATATATAACTGGTATGACAATCTGATAGTCATACCGATTGTCATACCAGTACAAAATAAATCATAAAATATCTGATATTAATTTTATTACTGGCATGACAATCAATAGTCATACCGATTGTCTTGCCAGTTATAAAATTAAACTGAATTAAAAATAAACACGTATTTGTACTGGAATGACTTTCAGCAAGACAATTTCAATTGTCTTGCCGATTGTTATTCTAGTATAAACTAAATTACATATTTATATAAATATACTGAAATGACTTTCAGCAAGACAATTTCAATTGTCTTGCCGATTGTCATTCAAGTATAAACTTAACACAAACAAACAAATATATATATATATATATATATATTTAATAATTAAAATAAAAAAATTGTTTTTAACAAAAACAAATACAAACAGTTTTTAACAAAAACAGAACATATATATATATAAACAAAATTACAGAAAACTACAATAAATACTAATATAGATATGGCAGAAAATATTTACACAATTAAAATATTTCAGAGATAATTATATTTTCAGTCCAAAAATAGATTTCTTTCGAATTTTAGCAAATAAAATTCATAGAAAAATATTTTTAGAGAAAATAAAATATTCTGAGACATTAAAATTAACAAGTTGTGTAAATAAATAAGATAAGATAATAAAAATTTCTTAGAAATAAGCAAGAAATTTTGGAAAATGATAAAATAAATTTTTAAATGAATTTTTCATTTATGAAAAATTCATTTGTAAATTCACTCAAGAACAGATTTCAGATATTCACAAGTTTAATCACTAAAGCTATTCAACATACCCAATTTACCAACTAATTTGGTAAATGTGGATTCATCAAGAGGTTTAGTGAAAATATCTGCTATTTGTTCTTCTGTTGGAACAAAAAATAGTTCAACAGTACCATTCATGACGTGCTCTCTAATAAAATGATACCTGATGTCAATGTGCTTGGTCCTTGTATGCTGCACAGGGTTGTTGATGATGGCTATTGCACTTGTATTGTCATATAGAATAGGTATTTTGTTCAATACAGAGCCATAGTCCCGTAGCTGATTCCTAATCCACAAGATCTGAGCACAGCAGCTTCCAGCAGCAATATATTCAGCCTCGGCCGTTGAATTTGAAACTGTTTGATGTTTCTTGCTGTACCATGAGACTAGTCTGCTACCTAGGAATTGACAACTCCCTGAGGTGTTTTTCCTATCAACAACACTTCCTGCGTAATCTGAATCTGTATATCAAACAAGGTTAAAACCAGATTCTTTAGGGTACCAAATACCTAGATTTGGTGTTCCCTTAAGATATCTTAAGATTCGTTTAACAGCAATGAGATGAATATCTCTAGGATCCGCTTGGAACCTTGCACATAAGCATGTAGCATACATAATATCTGGTCTACTTGCAGTAAGATAGAGTAACGAGCCAATCATACCTCTGTAGCTTGTGACATCTACCTTAATGGAGTTTTCACATGGTCCAAGCTTGATAGCTGTAGTTGACGGAGTCCTTGCTGATGCAGAATCCTTTAGATTGTACTTTTTGAGGAGTTCCTTGAGATACTTGGATTGACAAATAAAAGTTCCAGCTAACCTTTGATTTACTTGTAATCCAAGAAAGAACTTCAGCTCTCCCATCATGCTCAATTCAAATTTGTTGTGCATTAACTTAGCAAATCTCTTACAGAGATTATCATTAGTAGACCCAAATATTATATCATCCACATAGACTTGGACTAATATTGTATCATTCTTATGCTTTTTAGAAAAGAGAGTTTTGTCTATGACACCTCTAATAAAGCTATTTTCAATAAGAAATTCAGAAAGAGTGTCATACCATTTTCTCGGAGACTGTTTGAGTCCATAGATAGCCTTGAAAAGAAAGTAGACAAAATCCAAATGATCTGGATCTTTAAAACCAGGAGGTTGCTCTACATATACCTCTTCATCCAGCTTTCCATTCAGAAAGGCACTCTTGACATCCATTTGATAAACTTTAAAGTTAGAGAATGCTGCAAATGCCAGAAATATCTTGATGGCCTCTAGTCTAGCCACTGGAGCATAGGTTTCATCATAATCAATGCCTTCAGCTTGAGAATACCCTTTAGCTACCAGTCTTGCTTTGTTTCTTGTAACCACACCATCTTCATCTAGTTTATTCCTGAATACCCACCGAGTACCAACAGCTTTCTTGTGTGTAGGTCTAGGTACCAGTTTCCAGACTTGTTGATGTTCAAACTGATTGAGTTCATCTTGCATAGCAATCACCCAATCTGGATCAGTCAGTGCTTCCTCAATCTTCTTAGGTTCCATCTCAGAAAGAAATCCTGAGAACAGACACTCATTTTGAGTAGCACGTCTAGTTCTGACTCCAACATCTGGATCACCAATAATCAACTCAAAAGGATGAGCTTTATTCCAGACAGTCTTTCTTGGAAGATTTGATCTTGATGATTTGCCTTGAAATTCATTGGGATGTTGTGTCCTACTAGTAGATCCTTCAGCATCTCCCCCTGAGTTGTTGCCATGTTGACTTGAAGATTCTCCGTTAGTAGCAGTGGTATCTCCATTGTTGCCAAAGTTTCCATCACCATTACCTTGAGTATCATCATGATTAACAGGTTCTTCACCAGCAACAACCTCAGGTTCTTGACCATGTTCTGATTCTGAATCTGACATATCATCAAACTTCAGTTTCTCAGAAGGATCTTCAGTTTGGATACTAGGGAGTTTAGTATAATCAAATGTAACATTAACACTTTCAGTTACTTTGTGTTGATCAATGATATACACTCTGTATGATCTTCTTCCATATCCAACAAAAATACCCTCATATGCCTTTGCCTCGAATTTACCACGATGATCATCTCCATCCTTGAGCACGAAGCATCTGGCACCAAATACATGAAAATATTTGATAGAAGGTTTCTGTTCATTCAAAATCTCATAAGGAGTTTTCATGAAGTCTTTGTTGATTAGAGTTTGATTCTGAGTATAACATGCAGTATTGACAGCTTCAGCCCAAAAGTACATTGGAAGACCTGATTCACTTAACATCGTTCTTGTAGCTTCAATCAATGTACGATTCTTCCTTTCTACCACTCCATTTTGCTGAGGGGTTCTAGGAGCTAAAAATTGTCTGGTAATCCCTTTGTCTGTACAGAATCCATTGAGAAGTGAATTCTTGAATTTTGTTCCATTATCTGACCTTTTTGCTCTAATAGGGACATTAGAATCTAACTCGATCAACTTGATCTGATCAATCACAACTTGTGGTGTTTCATCCTTAGAGTGAAGGAATAAAACCCATGTATACTTGGAATAGTCATCAACTATCACAAGACAGTAACACTTCTTTGACATCGAAAGGACATTAACTGGTCCAAATAAATCCATGTGCAATACTTGCAGAACACCAGTTATGGAAGATGTGTCAGTGCCTCTGTGACTTGCTTTCTTTGACTTTCCTTTCTGGCAAGCCTCACATAGTTCTTCTGGGGAGAATTCCAGCTGAGGCAGACCTCTGACCAATTCTCTTTTGACAAGAGAATTCATTGTTTTGAAATTGAGATGAGAAAGTCACTTGTGCCATAGCCAACTCTCATCTGACGATGCCTTTGCATAGAAACAATTGACTTCAGGATTGCTTCCAGAGTTCATGTCAGCTACGAACAGATTTCCTTTCCGGATTCCCATCAAGGAGGGTTTTTCACTTTTCTTTTGCAGAATCTGACACTTCAGCTTGTCGAATAAAACATTGTAGCCGTTGTCACAGAACTGACTAATGCTAAGCAGATTGTGTTCAAGTCCTTGCACAACATACACATTTTCAATGATAACATTTCCAGCTAACAAACAGCCATATCCCTCCGTTAAACCTTTGCGGTTATCTCCAAAGGTAACCACTGGGCCAGCTTTCTCAACCACATTTGATAGCAGGGCTCTATCTCCGGTCATATGTCTTGACGATCCGCTGTCAAGAATCCACACTACCAGTTGTACCTGTTTAATGCCCTGCAATATAAATGGATTAGACCTTCTTCGGAACCCAAGCTTGGCTGGGTCCGGCATACTTGTAAAATTGCCCTTTATCAGGCAAAACAACATTCTTAATTTTAATGTTCTCAACTTTCTCAATGACTGGACATTTGACCTTGTGAACAGCCTTGACAAATTTCTGTTTAGGCTTAGGCACAAATGTCTCCTTTCTAGCTTTAGGAGGACTAGCAGTCTTAGACCAATCATGCTTCCTATTATTCACATGCTGACGAGGAGTAGTCTTATCATTAGAAACATGCTTACCATTAAAATAAGCATACATCAAATTAAAAGCACAAGACATACAATCAGGAACACCACATGCTTTATGAGAGGGATTAACAATAGGTAACTTATGCATGGTAGACATGGCATTTATGTTATCCAACTCATGTGTGTCTGAGTTAGTCTCAGTTGCTTTCACAACTTTGACTGGAACCTTTGACACACTTGACTTGGAAACAGCTTTCTCATTAGCATGATCTTCAGCACGGATTTCTTCTTGAATAATAAATGAGGTCTCATCAAATGGTTCAGCAATTGATTCTTTATAGAGGGGTTCATCAACACCCTTAAGCACATGTGGTACTTCCCTGCCTTTAGCACAGACATGAGGAGGGGAGTTTATGCCTAATTTTCCAATAGCAACATTGTAATCATAACCTATTCCAGATGTTTGATTAACAGCTTGCTTATTGTAAAACTCTTTGGACTTCGAACAAGAATTAAAGTAAGCTTTAACCTTAGCCTCAATACCGGTGATCTTGTCTTTGAGAATAGTTTCGAGTTGTCTATAACAGTCAACTTTATTCTCTAGAAAAGATACTTGTTCTTTTAATTTATCTTGATTAATGTGCACAATTCTTAATTCATTGACCTCTTTCTCAAGGTCTTTGATTTGTTGATTTAACATTTCATTATCACGACGAGCACAATCTAAGGAACCTCCTAGATGATAAACTAATTCAGCATCAGTAAATTTTACCTCTTTTCTTGACGATGAGGTGTTTGCATCACTAGCCATGAGAGCAAGATTCTCAACTTCTTCATCTTTACTGTCAGTATCATCCCAGCTTCTTCCCTTTGCCAGGTAAGCCCTTTTAGATTTACTCTTCTGATTAGAATCGTAAGAGTTCTTCCTAACTTATTTTGGCTTCCTGCATTCTATGGCAAGGTGTCCCAACTCATTGCAGTTGAAGCATCGAATGGTGCTTCGATCAACCATCCCTGTTTTGTACCCACCACTGCTGGTGTTAGAGGATGAAGATCCACCTTTCTGGAATCTATTGTAGTTGGACTTGTACTTGAACTTGGGATTTCTTTTGAATCTGACATTTGAGAATCTCTTGACAATCAGGGCCATTGACTCATCCTCCAATTGCTCCAGTTCTTCCAAGGAATAAAAATCATCTCCTGATTGATTTGTAGTAGGAGGATCAAATTCTGCTACTATCACATTTTCTTCAACCTTGGAAGACTGTACCATTCTCTCTGACTGTTGAGATTGTTGTTGATATTGTGGTTGTTGTTGTTCATTAGCTACTAGAGCAGTAGACATGCTGACCACTCTTCCTTTCCCGTAAGCTTCCTTCTGCTGAATCTGCTCCAACTCATAAGTCTTTAACACACCATAGAGCCTTTCCAAAGAAATCTCACTCAGATCTCTTGCTTCTCTTATGGCAGTGATTCTATGTTCGAGATGAGTTGGCAGTGTTAAAAAGAACTTTTTGTTGACCTCCCTGATGGAATAGTATTTACCATTAATGTTCAGGTTGTTGATCAATGCATTGTACCTCTCAAACACTTCAGTGATTCCTTCTCCTGGATTGGATTTAAAGTATTCATACTCAGAGGTTAGGATTTCTAACTTGTTCTCCCTAACTTCCTCTCTGCCTTCATTAATAACCTCAATAGTTTCCCAAATGTGTTTGGAATCTTTACAGTTCATCACATGTCTATTCATCAAGGGATCAAGGGAATCTACTAAAATTAATTGAAGGCTAGCATCCAGGGAGGCTTCTTCTTTTTCAGCAGGAAAAAAATCCTCAGGATCTTTCACATAAGTTCTTGCTTTGGTAATCACCACATCATTTTCTATTACTTCTGGTTCAATAACCATCGGAATTTTTGGACCCTTCTTTAACACTTTCAGATATTTGGAATTTGCAACTTGTAAAAACAATAGCATCTTTTTCTTCCACATAACATAATTTTCTTTATCGAATAGTGGAATTTTAACGGTTCCAACTTTTTGTGTAGTCATTATGAATTTTTGAGTAAATAAAAATTCAAAGAGTGAAAGAAACACAAAAGTCTAGGATCTTGATTTGTACGTTAATCAGAAGGCTCTGATACCAATTGTTAGGTCTCAATATGTTTGTAGAAGGGGGGTTGAATACAAACAATACCGTTTAATCGAATAAAATGCGGAATAAAAAAAGTGAATTCAAGTTAAATAAAATTATTATTAAACTTGAAAGGTGTTACAACAACGGTATCGTTTACAAGGGATTAATCTCAAATCAATTATCACAAATCTAGAATAAATTCGACATGAACTTTTTCTATTTTTGCAATAAAAAGATCAAATGCTAAAAGCAATTTGAGATTAAGTTCTAGGGATTTCGATCCGCTAGATAGTTACACAAGAATAAGAAAAGTATTTCTAGTGGATTGGATCTAACAATAAATACTAGAAATAAATGATCTGTGAATTTGCAATAATTTCTCTGCAGGTTTCTTTTGTTCTGTGTTCTGCTGAATGATATATTCAATGCTCTGCTTTTTTAGATTATCTGCTTCTGTTGGTTTTGTAAACAAACCATCCACTTGATCCAGAAAGACTTTCGGCAAGACAATTCATTTGAACTAAAAAGACTTTCGGCAAGACAATCCATTTGAACTGGCAAGACAATCAAATGAACTGGCATGACTTTCGGTATGACTATTGATTGTCATACCGATTGTCTTGCTAATACAAAAGAAAGTCTTGCTGAATTAATATAGAATATTAATTCAAAATCAATTCTGAAAATACATAATATTAATTCAGAATTAATTAATCAATTAATTCAATTAATCAATAAATTAATCTTTGCAGATATAATTTATTTTCTTAATTAAATTATACGACTTAATTAATTAATAGAGAATTAATACTACTCTTGAGCAGCAACCATTCTTCTGAAAATCACTGTCAATTATGAATCAATTCCACCACTTCAATGTTGACACTCGATGTACTGTCTGGTTCATGAGTGACTAACTTCCGTGACGTTTCTTCATGCCTTGACCTTCATACTCTTGATTTTCTTCAGACTAAATCCTTGTAATTAATTGATACCCTGACGAGATCTCTGTCACTTGATTAAATCCACAATCTTGATTTATATCACTGAGGCTTGATCAATTTCTTGAGCTTCTTCCAGTGAATTAAGTCATCAAGTCTGTAGACAAACAATGTTACTTAATCCTTTGACATATGTTACTATGAGAGATCTCTGTGATGATAGAACCACTATTTACTTGTTACATCCTTATTTGAGTTGAGTTAAATCCTCGAATAAACAAATAGGCTATGACATATGCCTTTCAATACTGCTGAAAATATAGCATCAATTGCTAAGGATGCTAAGGTACGACACTTACTGCATAGTGCCATTGATAATGTAATGTCAAACAGGGTAATTAACTGCAAGACTGTTAAGGAGATATGGGATGCGCTGGAAACAAGGTGTCAGGGAACCGATACAATTAAGAAGAACAGGAAGACAATACTCACTCAAAAGTATGAACACTTTGACTCAAAGGCTAATGAGTCATTGACTGATTTATATGATAGATTTATCAAACTCTTGAATGATTTGTCATTGGTTGATAAGGAGTATGATCTTGAAGATTCAAACCTTAAATTCCTGTTAGCTCTTCCTGAATGCTGGGATTTGAAGGCAACAACAATAAGAGACAACTACAATCTTGATAAAACAACTCTTGATGAAATTTATGGAATGCTCAAGACTTAGGAACTTGAGATGGAACAAAGAAGCAAGAGGAAAGGAGGAAAGTCAAGGACAGTTACTCTTAAGGCTGAAGAAGAATCCCCCAAGGCAGCTACCTCAAGGAAAGACAAGGGTAAAGCTCTTTTCACAAAGTCTGATACTGAGTCATCAAGTTCTGAAAGTGATGATGACTCAGATTCTGAAAGCTTGCCTGAGACTGATGCTGATGAGGAGATGATGAAGCTGTGTGCTCTTATGGTGAAAGGGATCACAAAGATTGCATACAGGAAGTTCAGGAAGGAAAAGAAGTTTTCCAGGAAAGGCACAAGTTCTGATAAAAAGAATTTCAGAAGATCTGAGGGCAGAGGAGGAAAGTCTGATAGAGGAGATTATACCAATGTCAAATGCTATAACTGTGGTGAGAAAGGCCACATATCTCCTGATTGCAAGAAAGTGAAGGGTGACAAAGGCAAGGCTCTGGTCACATAGAAGAAAAGCTGGACAGACACCTCAGACTCTGAAAGTGAGGAGAACTATGCTTTGATGGCAAATGCTGATAAAGAAAGTGCTGAGAGCAGTTCTGAAGTTGCTGAAACAAAGGTACCTCAGACTACTTATGCTTTTCATACTGATGATATTAATGAGTTGAGAAGATATCTTAAAACCATCTTTGTTAGTTATAGAGATCAAACTTTAACATGTGAAAGATTAACTTCTGAAAATCTTGCTTTTAAGAAAAGAAATGATTTCTTAGAAAAAGAGTTAGTTATGTTCCATCAAACTCAGAAGGATAGAGATGATGCTTTTTATGTTAGGGATGAAGTGCTAAAAATGAATGAATCTCTAAAAACTGAGTTAGAAAAGGAAAGAGAGATTATCAGGACTTGGACTAACTCTGGCAGAACAACTCAAAATTTGTTAAGTAGTGAAAATTGGAAAGAGGACTTAGGTTATGGAGAGGATAAGAATGATAAAGGAACTATAGAAATTAAGCCAATTGTTGTCAAGCAAAAATCAAAGTTAAAACCTGTTAAGTTTGTAACTGTAAAGTTTGATAATGAGAAATCAGAAGTTAAAGTGGAATTAACTTCTGATAAACTAAAACAGGAAAAGACAGCTGAAGTAAACATAGGCTTAATGACTAAGAAGCAGCTTAAGCATAAGCTGAAAGATGTTAAGAATGCAAACAAGGTAAAATCACCTAGGAAAAATAGGAATGGAAAGGAAGGTATGAATAAAAGCAATAATTACAAGCCTGTTCCTAAAGCTCCTAGGAAAACGTGTCATAATTGTGGAAGTTCTAACCATCTGGCTTCTTGTTGCAGGAAGAATAAGAACATAAACTCCTTACCTTCAAAGTCAGGAGTTAAGAGTTAGTCTGTTAGATACAAACCACAAAATCCTTGTTTTCATTGTGGTAGTTTATGGCATTCCATTTATACTTCTAAGGAATATCATAGTTTGTACTATGATTATTATCAAATAAAACCTTCTTTGAAGAAAGTTTCCATTGTTCCTTCTAGTGTAAATTCTGATTCAAAGTCTGATAGTGTAAGATTTGATAAGAAAATTGTTAACATAAACTCTGATGTTAAACCAGCTGCAAATGTTAACAAACTTGATAAGGCCAAAGGATCCAAGCAAGTCTGGGTCCTTAAAACTAATCATTAGTGGTCTTTGTGATTGCAGGGCAACAGGAAAAATATCCTAGTTCTGGACAGTGGATGTCCAGGACATATGACTGGAAATAAGGCCCTGCTATCAGACTTTGTGGAAAAAGCTGGCCCAAGTGTTTCTTATGGAGATGGCAACATTGGAAAAACATTGGGATATGGCAATATCAATCTTGGGAAGGTCATCATTAAAGAAGTAGCTCTGGTCTCAGGACTTAAACACAATCTGCTGAGTATAAGTCAAATCTGTGATAGAGGTTATCATGTTGATTTCTTTGAAGAACACTATGAAGTTGTGAGTAAATCCAAAGGCAAAGTTGTTCTGAAAGGATACAGGCGTGGTAGCATTTATGAAGCTAAGCTTTCAACAAATACTGATGGTTCTGCAATCTGTCTGATGAGTAGAGCATCAATTAAAGAAAGTTGGAATTGGCACAAGAAACTCTCTCATTTAAATTTCAACAATATAAATGAACTAGTCAAGAAAGATCTTGTGAGAGGACTGCCAAAGTCAGTATTTGCTCCTGATGGCCTTTGTGATTCTTGTCAGAAGGCCAAACAAAGAAAATCTTCATTCAAGAGCAAGACTGAATCATCAATTCTTGAGCCTTATCATCTACTACATGTTTATCTATTTGGTCCAGTGAATGTCATGTCTATTGTAAAGAAGAAATATGCGTTGGTCATAGTGGATGAGTTCACCAGATTCACATGGGTGTATTTCTTGCATACAAAAAGTGAAACTGCATCTATCTTGATTGATCATGTCAAACATCTGGATAGATTGGTCAAAGATTCTGTGAAAACCATAAGGAGTGATAATGGCACTGAGTTCAAGAATTTGATAATGGAAGAGTTCTGCAAAAACCATGGAATTAAGCAGGAATTTTCTGCTCCTGGAACTCCACAGCAAAATGGAGTTGTTGAAAGGAAGAATAGAACTCTCATTAAAGTTGCACGTACAATGCTTGAAGATGCAAAGCTTCCAACCTATTTCTGGGCTGAAGCTGTGCAGACTGCTTGTTTTACTCAAAATGCAACACTCATTAACAAGCAAGGAAAAACACCATATGAAATGGTGAAGAAAAAGAAGCCAAATCTGAAGTACTTTCATGTATTTGGATGCAAGTGTTTTGTTCTCAAGACTCATCCTGAACAGCTATCCAAGTTTGATCTAAAAGCTGATGAAGGAATCTTTGTTGGATATCCACTTTCCACAAAAGCCTTCAGAGTCTATAATTCGAGAACAAGAGTGGTCATGGAATATATCAATGTCTCTTTTGATGACAAGAAGATTACTGGTCTTGAAGATTTTATTGATCATGATCAGCTGAGATTTGAAAATGAAGACTCAAATTCTGATACTGAAAATCCTGACAGTCTAAGTCCTGATACTGTAAACTCTGATGGATTAAACTCTGATGTTATTGAAACTGTGGTGACTACGCCAAAAGAAGATGCACCTATGCAGGGGGAGCATACTCAAGATCTTACCACATCTCAAGAAGCATCAGAACATACATCTGGCTCTTCAAGTTCTGATTCGTCAAGTTCTGATAAGCCAAGTTCTGATAGTTCTGAAAATCTAAATTCTGAAGAATCCAACTCAGAGAGCATAGTTTCAGGGGGAGCATCAGAAAATGAAAATGAAGACAGTATGAATCATGGGGGAGCATCCAGTTCTAGAGAAAACCTTCCATCTGCAAGGAAGTGGACTAAATCACATACACCTGATTTGATAATTGGAAATCCTGATACAGGTGTCAGAACTAGAACAGGTACTTCAAATGAATGTCTTTACCATTCTTTTCTCTCTCAGACTGAGCCAAAAAAAGTGGAAGAAGATCTTCAAGATGCTGATTGGGTGCAAGCAATGCAGGAAGAGTTAAATGAATTTGAAAGAAACAAAGTCTGGACCCTAGTGCCAAGACCAAAGAATAGATATGTTGTTGGTACAAAGTGGGTATTCAGAAACAAAACTAATAGTGATGGCATAATTACAAGGAATAAGGCAAGGCTGGTTGCAAAAGGATATTCTCAACATGAGGGAATTGATTATGATGAAACATTTGCACCAGTTGCTAGGTTAGAATCCATAAGGATATTTTTGGCTTATGCTGCTCACAAAAAGTTTACTGTCTTTCAAATGGAAGTGAAAAGTGCTTTTCTCAATGGAGAATTGGAGGAGGAAGTATATGTTGAACAACCTCCAGGCTTTGTAGATTTCAAACATCCAGATTATGTCTACAGGCTTGATAAAGCACTTTATAGACTTAAGCAAGCTCACAGAGCATGGTATGAGACTTTAACTCAGTTTCTTCTGGAAAGTGGATTCAACAGAGGAACAATAGACAAAACACTGTTCTACCTCAACCATGGAAAGGACTTACTTCTGGTCCAGATTTATGTTGATGATATCATTTTTGGGTCTACAAATGACAGACTTTGCAAGAAGTTTGCCAAACTGATGCAGTCAAGGTATCAGATGAGTATAATGGGGGAACTTAGCTATTTTCTGGGCCTTCAAGTCAAGCAAAATGAAGAAGGCACTTTTATTTGTCAAACTAAGTACACCAGAAACTTGCTGAAGAAATTTGGAATGCAAGATTGTTCAAGTGCATCCACTCTCATGGCCACTACAATAAAACTGGATAAGGATACTGGTAAATCAGTAGATATTACTGATTACAGAGGTATGATTGGCTATCTACTCTATCTAACTGCTAGTAGACCTGATATCATGTATGCTACATGTCTTTGTGCAAGATTTCAAGCAGATCCAAGAGAACCTCACTTAACAGCTGTGAAAAGAATTTTCAAGTATCTTAAGGGAACAGCTGATCTGGGATTGTGGTATCCCAGAGAATCAGATTTTAAACTAATAGGTTACTCAGATGCAGATTTTGCAGGTTGCAAAATTGACAGGAAAAGCACAAGTGGAAGCTGCCAATTTCTTGGAGGCAGATTGGTTTCTTGGTTTAGAAAGAAACAAAAGTCAATTTCCACATCAACTGCAAAAGCAGAATATATTGCTGCAGGAAGCTGTTGTGCACAGATTCTTTGGATGAAGAATCAGTTATGGATTATGGGTTAACATATTTCAAAATCCCTATTTACTGTGATAATCAAAGTGCTATTGCTATGACAAGTAATCCAGTTCAACACTCTATGACAAAGCACATCAGCATCAGGTACCACTTCATCAGGGAACATGTAGATGAAGGTACAGTGGAATTGCACTTTGTTCCAACAGATCAACAACTAGCAGATATCTTCACAAAACCATTGTGTGAAGCTACTTTTACAAGATTGGTAAATGAACTTGGAATGGTTTCAGGTTCTTTCTCTAAATCTGCTTAGTTTTGTTCTGTTGCATCAGACTTTATGATCAGTATTTATATAATTTAATATCTTTGTGTATTATGTGCTTAATTGAAAAATATGTTTAAGTACTGACTGTTGTCTGATCAATGTTTCTAAACTCTGATAGTAATATGTCTGTTTAGGTAACTATTCAATCCTATAAGGATAACTGTGCTAGATGCTGACCTAGTAGTCTTCAATAAACAAGGGATCCCATGTAAGAAGTAACTATTTCTGTGGAAATCTATTGACACAAGCAAATTCTGATAATTGAGCTTAGTTGAGTTTACTTTGTCTATCTTATTACTAAGTCACAAACTAGAATAATGCTACTCATCTGTTAAGTTCTTATGCTAGTAAATCTGTTGAATGTACTAAGTGCTGATAAACCTCACTTATCAAAAGAAAAAGAAAGAGAAACAAGGATTAAAAATCAGGTACTCCTTTGAGATCTAGAGTAAAAATGTGGAAGGGAAGACCCAAGTGCATTGCTGGTATTAAGTAATATGCATCAGAAAAGCAAATAAAATATTTTCTTGGTGACTTTTCACACTCTATGATTACTGGAGAAATACTCTGATAATAGCATAAATTCTGATAAGCAGTCGTGACTCACTTACACTGAGAAGCCACTGTAAAATAGAATTTAAAAAGATGCACAAAATTAGCACAAAATAGTTGAGGTGGACTCAAGCATGAATTCATTCAATAGTAGGTTTCAGAATATTGACAGGTTTTTAGTAAAGTTTTAGTTATACCTTATTTCTAAGATGTACTGAAATGAATCAGACTTTTCTCTTTGTATGATATTTAGCTTAATGCACACACTAACCACTCCATATGAATGATGAAAATCATTGTGGGGATCTATGTTGTTTTAGATGAACAGTCATTGTGTCACATTGCATAAATTCTGAGGACAAGTTTTGATTGCATGTTCTGATGATTAAGTTCTGAAGAATATAAATCAGAATTTGTGTGAGGACTTACTAAAATAAGCATTCCTTTTTCGAGTTAAGAAATTATGTTCTGATGACTGTTAAGTTCTGATATAAGTCTAAGTTCTGATATTACAGTCTGATTCTTTACTTGACTTATTTTTGGATAAAATTTGACAACAGTCTCAGTTTAAACCAGCATATTGTTGAAGTGGGTAAGTAATGATTACTGTTTTCTCATGCCCATTAACTATTCGTTTTTACTGCATGTCTGACAGGTGTCCAACGGTTACAATTTTTTTTTCAAAAGTACAAGTAAGATAGAGAGAGGATTTTTTAATCTTTTATTTCCTTTCATACTTTTTCTCTCTATTTGCTTTTACTCTCTTTTCTCTTCTAACGTTGGTTTTTCATATAGACATTCTATCAAACACCTAACAGGCACTTTTACATCTCGATTATTTTCATGGCACCTAAGGATTTGATCATTGATGGAGCTAAATTTGTTCCAAACAACTATGCTGCAATT
Organism: Apium graveolens; assembly: GCF_009905375.1. NCBI lineage: Eukaryota > Viridiplantae > Streptophyta > Magnoliopsida > Apiales > Apiaceae > Apium > Apium graveolens. The sequence continues at coordinate 87,430,997 of NC_133648.1, read as the reverse complement.
CTTGATAATGCGGAAGCTCCGTCTGAATTACATTTTGTGCAAGATCTTCTTGCACACAGTGAAATCGGGTATACATTGACCCAACCTTCCGTCTTCTCAAGCCAACAAGTTTTGACACTTTGGAGGACTGGAAACTTTGATAATGGTGGTCCAAATGGTACTCCTAGTATTGTTTTTGAAGTGGGTGATTCTTCATATGCAGTCACTCCTGGTACAATACGCAAGGCTCTTCATCTCCCAGAAGGATGTACTTTTTCAATTCCAGAGGAATCAGCTCTTCAGGAGTTAATGGCCAGTTTGGGGTATGAACAGAGTTTGGCAAAGCTTGGGCAGTTGAAACGGGCTCATATCAGAAGGGAATGGAGCTTCTTCTTCGACTGCATCACTAAAGCTTTTGGGAACAAGTGTTCGAATTTTGATGCCATCCCCATAATGAGTCAGCACATCGGTTGCAAAACGTTACTTTAATGACCTGGTAAATGCTGACACTAAGAAACCAGTGGTTAGACCTTTACAGATTCCTCAGTCTGTGAAACAGATCTTAGTAAATGTTGATCCTGATTCCTATAGATCTGTTTATCCTGATGTCCAACCAACAAACACCTCCCACACACCACAACAACCATCAGCACCTACCACCCATACTACTCAACCAACCCTTAGGCAATATATCAAATCATATTTCTCCACTTCACAGACAGTTCAACCCTCATCCTCAGCACCTGCTGTGAAGCCTTCATCTTCCAAACCTAAGAGGACAAAGACTGTTCCTCAAACACCTCAAAAGAGAAGGAGGATTGCTTTGAGAGATGAGTCTGACAGTGAGGAACAGGTTTCTGCATCAGAACCTATTGTCCAAGAAGCTGAGACAGTGACTTCTCAGAAGGATTCTGAAATTGGGGGATCTAGGCTTCTCAAGAGGCTTAGAAGAATGACTATTCCTGAAACTCCCAAGGAATCCATATCTACAAAGAGATACAAGAAACAGAGGGCAAAAAGGCCAGTTTTAGATGATGAAGAAGCAGCAGCTAAGGAAGGAGATCAGGAATCTCTGATCTCACAAGAAAAGGAATTTACTAAAGTCACTTCTTCTTCATCAACTCCATCTCAGGAAGTTGTTCCTGAAAAGGCCAACACACCATCTGTGTCTCCTGTTCAAAAGTCTTTATCTCATGTTAATACAGGCACCAGTACTGAAATTGATGTTCAGAACCTGGTTGTGCCTGAAGTAATTCTCCTAGAAGCTCCAACATCAACTAATCCATCAACAACACCTGTTACTGATGCTGCTCAAAATTCAGACTTCTCTTCTACACCTTCTCTGCATCTCGATGCTGATGATCAGAATATAGGTGATCATCAGGATATGGCTGTTGATTAGAACTTAGAACCAGATCAGCAATTAGAGGATGCTGAAGCCTCCATTGCTACTCACACTGTTGTTTTATCAGAAGATACTGATTCTGTAAGTTCTGATGCTGCAAATGCTGGAGATACTGGTGATGCTGCTCCAAATGTAGATGCTGATGAAGCAGGTCCTTCAGGACATGCTCCTCAACAAACTATTCTTAAATCTGAACTTGTTAAGAAGTTTGTTACCAGAGAAGCACCAGTGCCTTAGAGTGAAACTCCTGCAGGACAGGAGTGGACTAAGGAATGGAACTCAGTTTCCTGTGTTCCAAATGCAAAGCATCTTGCTGAGCACTTGACAAAAGCTGATGAAATGTTAATTTTTGATGATTTCAAAACCCAGCTTAGAGTCACTGTATTGAGTACTAAACATCTACAAGGTCTCCATTCAACTACTCATGCAGAGCTACACAAGATTCAGGAAGAATTCATCAAACAGGACCAAATTCAGAAAATTGACAAGAAAAAGTTCTTCCAACCTACCTTTGACAGGATTGCTTATATTGAGAAGACTCAAGAGAAACAACAAGCTCAGATTGATGATATTCTGAAAAATCAAGCTTCTCAGGAATCTCAACTTACTGAAATCCAAGCCTCAGTGGAATTGCTTGTCTCTCTTCTACTACCTGCTGATGCCAAAAAGGGGGAGAAAGTAATTAAGTCCAAATGCAAGACTGGCAAGACACTGAAAGGGAAGGATGATGAAAAGGGTGATCAAGGAAACTCTGGAATGGGTAGAGGTCATAGTCAAGGTAGAGGTTTCTCATCAAGAAAAGCTGAAATCACAAGTCACAGGACAAGTTCTGATACTGGGAAAAGAATTAGTTCTGCTACTGGTAAAAGGATAAGTTCTGATGAACTTTTAGATCTTGATGAAGAAATGTCAAGACAGTTATTTCTTCAGGAAAATCCAAGAATGGACTTGGAGAGTTTAATGGAAGAAGAAGCCAGACTTAAATCAGAAAAAGTCACATCTAAATCTGAAGCTTCTGGTAAAAAGACACTTCCAAAAATCAAAGGCATTGTGATAAAAGAAAGGACAAATACTGAAGCAACATTGGCTAAATCACAACCGCAGATAGATCCAAGATCCAAGGGTAAAGAAAAGGTTGGTGAACCTATCAAGGTTTATGTGCCTCCTGAGAATGAAGAAATCACTGATGAAAAGGATGATCTTGCTCTGACTTCAAGAAAAGTTCTTAAAACAACCACTGACATGGCTCAAGTTGTTGAGAGTCAAGAGACAGTAAGTTCTGATATTCCAAAGAAGCAAGTAACCTCTGACATAGCTCAAGTTAACTTGATATCAGAAGTTAGACCAAAGACACTCCTACCAGGATTCACTAAAGCAAAACAGACTCAACCTTTGAAGACTGCTGCAAGTGGTTTTGAAGCAAGAGTAATTACTGGAAAGGAAGCAAGAGATAAAACTGGATTGGGAAGTGCTGATGAAAGAAGAATACATAACACTACCAATGATCCAACTTCCTTGAGTGAACCAGGTATTGGAGCAACTCCTGAGAGATTGAATCAACTGGAATCTGTACAAATGGTTTACCATACCTACTTGAAAGAACACATCTTGTTGTACTTCATGACAGATGGTAGGGTTTATCATATAAGGCAAAATGCCATTCCATTGAAGTATTTTGAAGAATTGGAGCATGTACTATTCTTACTTCAAGTGGATGACAGATTGACAGGAAGTGCTGCAAACTATTTGAAGGATCAGATTCAGAGACAGAAAAGGCTTTATTCTGTTAAGTCTGACAGCACATATGTTCCAAAGTACAGAGATCACAAGGGTGATATAGTTGAAATGAAGCCCAACACTGCTAAAATTATAACTACCTTTCTGGGTTACAGGGCTGTGGAATTCAATCTTGAGTCTGATAAAGCTTATTTAATCAGACTGGATCAGGATATAAGAAAAGCAAAGATTAATGATCTCAGGGCTGCAATCTTTCAAATTGGTGAAGATAATGCAGAGCTTAAAGATGCTAAAAGGAGAATGATTGATGAACTTAGATATGCTGATAGATGTTTGTTGAAGAACTATCTCAGAACAACTCCTGACATCAGAGAGATCAGAAGATGAAGCCAAGTCAAGATCTACAACTGATTAAATTCTAATATTTGTACAGACTGAAGCTGTTATCAGAAGTTAAATATTGGTAAAGCTTTAAGGATTGTAAGTTGTAGTTATCTAGTCTAATTCTCATGAATTTGTACTTAATGTTTTTGACATCATCAAATATCTGTTAAACTTGTATATTATGCTAATTTACAAGTTGGGGGAGATTGTTGGATATATTTGATAATGTCATGGCTAATATGATTTATGTTTAGTTTTCAGATCTTACTTAAACAGGATAAATCAGTACTTACTGGAAGTCAGGACTTAAGGATATCAGTACTTATATTATCAGGAGATAGTCATCAAAAGATGGATATCAGAACTTAAGTGCTGAAGTACATTCAGATAAGGACAATAGATGATTAAAGGAAATAAGATCGAGATAAGCATAAGAAAAGATATGCATGAAGAAGGAATTCTATGAAGAATAGAATACTTGGAAGAAAAGATATCTGATTGATATATTTTAGGAAGCAGAATTATATTCCATATCAATTAGTGATTATCTTGTAACTGTGTATTATATAAACACAGACATAGGGTTTACACTATAAGTGTTATCATATTCGAGAAGATTATTCGTAGTAACCCTAGCAGCTCTCGTGATTTTTGTTCATCACTGAGAGGTAACAGTTCCATACTGTAACAGAGTTTATTGTTTCAATAAAGTTTGTTTTCTGTTACTTGAGATATTAAAGTTCAATTTGATTGTACTTTACACTGTATTCACCCCCTCTACAGTGTGTGTGACCTAACAGAAACCAATGACAGTCTCATTAAGAAACTCACAAGATTATAAGGAGTTTACTTTGGAGAGACTGTATGGCATCCTAAAAACCTATGAGCTTGAAATAGAGCAGGATGAAAGGATGGAGAGAGGAAAGAAGAAAAGAGGATTCAGAGCACTAGTTGCTGAGTTGGAAAAGGAGAAGGAAGTGAAGATGGAAGCTGTTGAATCAACTTCAAAGGTCTGTGAGAACAAGGGCAAGGGGCTTGCAGTAGAAAGTGAAGATTCATTGAGCCAAGATGACATGGAGGACATTGATGAGCACCTAGCATTTCTTTCCAGGAGATTTTCCAAGCTCAAGTCCAAGAAGAACTTTGGAGCAGCCAAGCCAAATAGAAACATGGTGGATAAGTCAAAATTCAAATGTTTCAAATGTGGCTTGACAGGGCATTTTGCCAATGAGTGTAGAAAGTCAGATTCCATTAAGAAAAATTTTGAGTCTGTGGATTATAAGCAAAAATACTTTGATCTACTCAAATAAAAGGAAAGGGCTTTTATTACACAAGAAAATGATTGGGCAACAGATGGTCTGGATGAAGATGAAGATGTCAGCTATGTCAATCTAGCCCTAATAGCCAAGTCTGATGAGACAGAGACAAGTTCCTCAAGCAATCAGGTAATTACTACAAACCTTGCACATTTATCTAAAGCTGAGTGTAATGATGCCATAAATGACATGTCTACAGAATTATATCATTTGCGTGTTACACTTAAGTCTCTTACTAAAGAAAATGCTAAAATCAAAGAAAACAGTTTGTTTTTAAGTGAGAGGAATAATGTGCTTGAGTCTCAGTTTGTTGATTTTGAGAAATTAAGAATTGAGTGTAAGATTGCCAAGGAGAAATTAACTGAGTCCTTGAAAAAGGAAGAGATTTTGAAGAAGCAGCTCGAGCGTGAACAAGAGGTGATTAAAGCATGGAAAACATCCAGAGATGTCCATGCTCAAATCACCAAAGTTCAAGGAATTGAGTCTTTTTATGATGAATCCTGGAAAAAGAACAAAGAGAAACTAGAACCTAATTTGGTAGATGGACTGCTAACAGATGTAGACTCGACGGATGATGAGGACTATCCGTCGGATAACAAAAAGTGTTATCCGTCGAATGATGAAAATCCTCATCCGTCGGCTGTGAGCAAGCCCATTAGCAAAGCCAAACTAATTAAGATGAATGAGAAGTATGGCTCTGTTTCCAAGAACTTTGTTTCGGGAGAGTCAAGTCAAGTTAAGAAAGGGAAAAAGGCTAATGTTGGTCACATGACTGTCAAGCAGTTAAGTGACAGACTTGAGAAAATTGAGGTAAAAACAGAGACTAAAAGGAAAAATAATAGGAATGGTAAAGTAGGGATTAACAAACACAATAACTACACACCTGATAAATATGCTCCTAGAAAAATCTGTGTCAAGTGTGGTAGTATAAATCATTTATCTGTTAATTGTAGATCTGCCATGCCTACTCCCATGTCTGTTCAATCTCAATTTCCTAACATAAATGTCATGCCTCCCATGCCTGTTAATGCTATGCCTACACAGAACATGAATGCACAGTTTGCTAATATGCCATTTACACCTAATCCTTATTATGCTGCATACAGTATCCCACAAATGCCATTTAGCATGCCTTACTGGAATAACATGTTTACACCAAGCATGTCATTTCATGTTAGTCATAATATGCATGATAATTTTGTTGCAATGAATGGTTTCAAAGGTCCAATCCAATTGACTAAGGATGAATCTGAAATTCCTAAGTCAAATGAGATAAGACCTAAGAAACAGAAAAAGAAAGCTAACAAGGCAGGACCCAAGGAAACTTGGGTACCAAAATCAACTTGATTTGATTTTGATGTGTGCAGGGAAACAGAAAGAATCTTTGGTACTTGGATAGTGGTTGTTCAAGACACATGACCGGTGATTATACCCTGTTCACATAGTTTAAGGAGAGAGTTGGCCCAAGTATTAGTTTTAGAAATGACAGCAAGGGTTATACTGTGGGATATGGCTTGATTTCAAAGGACAATGTCATCATTGAGGAGGTTGCCTTAGTGGATGGTCTCAAACACAATCTGTTGATTATCATCCAGCTTTGTGACAAAGGCAATTCAGTAACCTTCAACTCAGAAGCCTGTGTTGTGACTAATAAAAGAAGCAACAAGGTGGTTCTCACTGGTGTGAGAAGAGGAAATGTGTACCTAGCTGATTTCAACTCAACTAAAGCAGAATCTGTAACTTGTCTTCTCAGTAAAGCAAGTCAGGATGAAAGTTGGCTATGGCACAAGAAGCTATCCCATTTAAACTTCAAGACCATGAATGAGCTGGTAAAGAAAGAACTGGTAAGAGGCATTCCTCTAGTGGAGTTTTCAAAGGATGGACTGTGTGATGCCTGCCAAAAAGGGAAGCAGATCAAAGCATCATTCAGGAAGAAACTTGATTCAACAATTGAAGAGCATTTGCAACTGCTTCACATGGATTTGTTTGGACCAGTTAATGTGTTGTCCATCTCAAGGAAAAGATTTTGCCTAGTAATTGTAGATGATTTCTCAAAGTTCTCTTGGACATATTTCCTAAAGTCTAAAGATGAGGCTAGTGATATCATCATCAATCACATAAGGCAAGTCAACAATCACCCTGATTTCAAAGTTAGAAGAATCAGGAGTGACAATGGAACTGAGTTCAAGAATTCTGTCATGAGAGCATTTTGTGAGAAAAATGGGATTCTGCATGAGTTTTCAGCAGCAAGGACTCCACAACATAATGGAGTAGTGGAAAGGAAGAACAGATCACTTATTGAAGCTGCAAGAACAATGCTTGAAGAATCTAAACTACCAACATATTTCTGGGCTGAAGCTGTAAATACTGCATGCTATACTCAGAATATTTCTCTGGTTAATCAAGCAAGATGCATGACTCCCTATCCATTGTTCAAGAACAAGAGGCCAACTCTAAACTTTCTTCATGTCTTTGGCTGCAAATGCTATATCCTGAGAAATCTAACTGATCAAAATGGGAAGTTTGATGCTAAAGCAGACGAAGGAATTTTTGTTGGATATGCTGTTGGTAAAGCATATAGAGTCTACAATCTAAGAACCAACATTGTTGTGGAATCTATACATGTTGTGTTTGATGATAAAAAGATTGAAGGACTGAAAGATGCAGATTACCATGAGAGCCTCAAATTCGATAATGTGGAGATGGTTAGTGATGACAGTGATGATGAAAGTGATCAAAAAACAGTGTCTAAGGATAATGCAGACAAATCTACTACCAATGAAGCACAAAACTCAGCATCTGTCGAGTTGCATAATGCTTCATCCGTCGGAAGGCAATCTGCGTTATCCATCGGGAGACAACTTGCCTTATCCGTCGGTACTCAAAATTCACCATCCGTCGGGTTATCAAAAGGAGCAGGAGGTCAAGACAGATCACCTATAGAAAGTTCCCCTTTCTCAAATCAAAGATCCACAAACTCAGGGGGAGTTTCTAGCAATCAAAACTCAATCACACATCAAGACAACTATGAGGTCTCTTCATCTAGAGCTAATCTACCTCAACAAAGGAAATGGACAAAAGATCACCCTTTTGAGCTTATCATTGGTAATGTTTCTTCTAGAGTTCAAACAAGAAGAGCAACTCAGGAAGAATGTCTATACAGCAGCTTTCTTTCCAAGGAAGAACCAAAGAAGGTAGAGGAAGCTTTGTTGGATCCTGATTGGATTTTAGCTATGCAGGAGGAGCTAAGCCAATTTGAAAGGAATAATGTATGGAAGCTGGTACCCAAGCCAAAAGGAAAGAATCCAATAGACACCAAGTGGGTATTCAGAAACAAGATGGATGAAAATGGCATAGTAGTCAGGAATAAAGCTAGATTGGTTGCTAAGGGCTATTGTCAACAAGAAGGAATTGATTTTGATGAAACATTTGCTTCTGTTGCAAGACTTGAAGCCATCAGAATTTTCTTAGCCTATGCAGCCCATGACAATTTCAAGGTCTATCAAATGGATGTCAAAAGTGCCTTTCTGAATGGAGATTTGGAGGAATAGGTATATGTCAGTCAAACTCCTGATTTTGAAGATCCAAATTTTCCAGAGTGTGTCTATTATCTTCTAAAACTACTTTATGGACTGAAGCAAGCACCTAGAGCCTGGTATAATACTTTATCAAAGTTCCTTTTGGAAAATCACTTCACAAGAGGTACTGTAGATAAAATTTTATTTTTCAGAAATGTTAATGGCTCTAGTATACTTGTTCAAATTTATGTAGATGATATTATTTTTGGCTCTACAGATGAGAAACTTTGTAAAAAGTTTGCCAAATTGATGCAAAGTAAGTATGAAATGAGTATGATGGGAGAACTAACTTACTTTCTTGGTTTACAAGTTAAGCAAGTTAGTGATGGAATATTCATTAGTCAAACTAAATATATTTTTGATCTTTTAAAGAAGTTTGATCTAATGGATTGCACATCTGCAAAAACTCCCATGGCCACTGCAACTAAGCTTGAATTAAACACTACTGAAAAGTCTGTGGATATTTCAAGTTATAGAGGCATGGTTGGCTCACTTCTGTACTTAACAGCTAGTAGGCCAGATATAATATTTGCTACATGTTTATGTGCTAGATTTCAGGCTGATCCTAGAGAATCTCACTTGATAGCTATTAAGAAAATTTTCAGATATCTCAAGGGAACACCAAACCTTGGCATTTGGTACCCTAGAGATTCTGGTTTTGATCTAACTGGTTACTCAGATGCAGATTATGCAGGTTGTAGAATTGATAGAAAGAGTACAACAGGAACCTGTCAATTTCTAGGAAACAAGCTTGTGTCCTGGTTCAGTAAAAAGCAAAATTCAGTTTCTACTTCTACAGCTGAAGCTGAATATACTGCTGCTGGCAGTTGCTGTGCACAGATTTTATGGATGAAAAATCAATTGCTAGACTATGGTTTGCAAGTTGAGAGAATTCTTATTTTCTGTGATAACACAAGTGCAATTTCCATCACTGAGAATCCAGTGCAACATTCAAGGACAAAGCACATAGATATCAAGTACCATTTCATAAGGGAACATGTAATAAATGGTACTGTGGAACTACATTTTGTTCCAAGTGAGAAGCAACTTGCAGATATCTTTACCAAGCCACTGGATGAATCCACATTTTCAAGGTTGGTAAGTGAGTTAGGTATGCTTAATTTCTCTTAAATTTATCTGAGTTATTTTGCAAATTGTTATGCAGCCATAAATTTAATTGATTTTTCAGTCTTGGATGAAATTTTGGCTAAGTCAAAGTTTACATCTCGACGGATATTAGGAGAATGGGTCTTAGGAAGGAGTGGAGTTTCATGTGTGATGTAGTTACTAAGGTTTTCTCTGGAAAAATTAGTAATTTTGATTCAGTGAATATTTCCATGCTTAACATGCTATACATGCTAGTTACAGATAAATTTTACAATTTCAGTGACCTTGTCCTATTTGAGTTAGGTTTTAAATTGGGTGAGTTAGCTAAAAGAGGTAAAAATGTGTATTATGCTAGATTTTTCATGTTATTGGCTAACCACCTTTGTGAAGAGATTGTGCTTGAGAACCCTAACAATAAACTGGATTGTTGGGTTCAAGAGAGAAGACTCATTGCAGATTTGAACAGGGTCAATCATCATAAGGATGTGCCAATGTTCTACTTTCCTGTAATGCAGGCACCTCAGGTAAGTGAGGTAAGTTCATCCATCCCTACAACTATTCCAACCTCCACTGTTTCTTTGAATTCAAGAGTAGCTATGGCAACTGTGTCAATGACCAAACAGTTTCTTACCAAAGCCTCCAAACCTACTACCATTTCCAAATCTAAATCAAAGAAAACCCCCTCTGGTATCTCTCAAAAGATACCAGTTGAAAAATCCACAAAAGCAAAAGAGGGGAGTGTGAAGGAGGGAAAGTCAGGTGAGGGAAGGGGTGAACATCAAAGAAACCCCAAGAATAAGGTTGGAGAGTTGAGTGAATCCTAGCCTAGCCACACTGCAGTTTCCCAACAAACTGCAGTGCTTAAAAAGGACAAAAGCTCACTTCTAGCTGCATCCTCCCAAAAAGATGTAGCTATTGAACAAAGCTCTCATCCAAGAGCACAGGCCAAAAGGGTTAGGGACACAAGCTCACCCCAAACTTATACAAGAAAGAAGAAATCTAAAACCTCTGGGGATGCACAGGGCTCATACACAGTGCAAACTGGTGCTAAAGACACAGTCCATGCACTCTCTCAAATTCAGTTTGATGTGGCTCCAATAAATGTAGAGTCACGGCCAAAATCTCTAGTTATAGAAGCACCTCATACACCATACTCACCAACAAACTCTCTGGATGTGGATATGATAAACACATCAATTCCTGATTCCCCTTCTTTAACTCTGTTGGGGAAGCCAAAATCTAGTACAAGTGAGCATCATCTGTTAGATGATTTGTTGGCTCACTTGCCAATTCTTTCAGAAACTATTGTGACATATGTGCCCAAAATATCTTCAATCGGCATAGAGTCAACAATAGTTTCTCTTCCCAACTCATTCATTTCTACTCTCTCGACGGATATTGCTCATCCGTCGAGTAGTGATTGTATCCCGACGGATAAGCCTAACAGCAGTTATCCGTTGGATAGCACTACCACTCACTCGATAGATATCACTCATCCGTCGAGTATCTCTTCACAACTTCAAACTTTAATTATTTCAAGTGCAGAAGATCTAGTGGTTGTACAGTCACTCCTAGGATTAAGAGAGCAGAGTGCTATAAGTGAGAGTCTGGGTTGCTCCCAGGAAAAAGGAGAGGAAATGAGTGAAAATCAGCAATCCATTTATTCAGGATTGGCAAAAGGGAGTGAGAGGCGTCCCACCTTAGTAGGTGAAGGTGAGGGTGTGAGGGTGGGGAGCCAGGGTGAGACCCTGATGAAACAAAAGAGAGAATATGAGAGAAAAGTAGGTACAGAGGATATAAGGGTGGATCCAGCCATTGCTCATGAGTTAATGATTGTGGATGATGCTGAAAAGGAAAGACAATTTCAACAACATTACAAAGTTGTAATTGATAACATTTCCTTGGATGCTGACACTTTTACTCATCCTGTGTCAGCCTATCAATTGTTGGCTGCTCAGGGCAATGAGGAGGCAGAAAAGACTTTGAATCTGGTGCATACTTCAGAATCTCTACAAAGGGATAAAGCTGCTGTCAATTTAATGCCTCCTACAGCTGGTGAGCCATCTGAGGAATTTGGAGTAAATTTTAATGATGATGACTCTATTTCATTTGATGGAAGCATGAACTTAGGGGGAGATGAAGGCCCAAGTTCTATTCCAGATTTACCTGAATGAGCCTTGACAAAGGAGTCCACACTAGGACAATTTAATGTATCCTTGGTCAAACAAATCATGTCTATCCAAAAGGCCATTCAGAGGAGCTCAAATGCTGGTACCAAGGCTATTCTTCAAGCTCACCTAGATTCTCTACATCTAATGTAGCTACAACAATTAAGACAGAATCTGAGTGTAGATGAACTCAAAAAGGATATAACTGACTTGAAGACCTACAATTCTGAGAAGCTGGATTCAGTCATGCCATATGGTACCATGCAGGATCTATTACAGAGACTGAGAAGAGAATCAGATGCTGAAAAGAAGCTGGCCAAGTTGGAAGACAGAGTTAAAGTTATTGAAAATTCCGTGGCCACCATTCTTCAAAATCAACAGTCTCAGACCAATCTTCTAATGCAACTGGCTAAAGCACAAGGCTTGACCCCTCAACTTGATGATAACAAAAAGGGGGAGAAAGGACCAAGTGAGGGGGAGAAGCTTCAGATACAAATCAGTAAAGTAATTGTGCCTTCAATTACTGTCTCAAAGCCACCAGTTGCAGATGGTATAGATCTGATTCAAGCAGCAGCAACTAACTTAAAAGTTGCTGAGAAGGAAAAGTTGAGTTCGGTCAACTGGGAGAAGATTGATGAGGAGATACAGAAGAAGTTCCAACTTGTCAAGGAGCCAGCTAAGTCAGCCATCCATCACTCTCAAGTCAAGCAAGTCAGTGTGAATGAGATGAGCATGAACTATCTGGAAAGAGGACAATCTTCCTGCATCAAGTCTCCAAAGGCTGAAATGATTCTCAAACCAAGGGTAAACTACTCAAAATCATCCTTGAAAAACCCCTTGGACACTGTGTATGAGACACCCAAGCCTGATGAGAAGAAGCTTCTGTCAAGATCAATTGTTTTCTATAAAGATCTAACTGATTCAGCTTCTAAAAGGAGGATTGTTAAGATATTCAGAAATGGGAAGGAAATTTATGTGATAGCTGGACATCCTTAATTTGCTCAAGTAAAGAGAGAAGAAAAAGCCAGATTAAAGCAGGAAAAGAAGCAAGCTACTCTAGATGCAAAGAAGATTAAACAAAAAAAAGAGCAGATTGCTATCTTGGCCAAGCTACAATCTATGAATTCATCTCAACAAATTCCCTCTCAACCATCTGAAGCTACTGAATCAAGGAAACAAGTTGAAGAACAGAAGAAATCTCCAATAAAGAAAGAATTGGCTAAAAGAACTAAAAGGAAACTGGATATTGTTGACAAGAAATTGGAAGATCAATTTCCTAAGGTATCCACACCAGCCACAACTCAAGCATCAAAGCCCTCTGTGGTATTTGAAGATATAAGGGTGGTGGATCCCTACAGGAATATTCATGGTGAACCTATTGTGCCCAAGGATGAGCCAATAGATTGGGATAACATGCCAATTCCTGACTTCAATCTACCAATCCTTAGCAATCCAAAAAGAACAAAGTCAAGAGCAGTCAAGAAAGTGAAGCTGTCTCCTCTCAAATCCAAATCTATCGTCAAAGCTCAGCCCAAAGTCAATAGGGGAGACTACTTGTACTTGTGTGACATCAATGAATTTTCTGATCTAAATCTCTATCTGGATGAACTAGATGAAGTAAGAGGTATTGATGCATACAGGAACCTACCTGAAAGGTTAGTGTTCAAGTACAAAGGAGGAAAGGAGATTCAGTGGCCACTTCACATGATTCTTCAAGAGAGCCAAGCTGTACTGATTAAAGTCTATTCATCCTTCAAGAAGAACTTTGGGTTCAATCTCACTGTAAGAAGACTAGTATTGAAGAAGATTGAAGAGCCAAGGAGTGTTAGAGCTAAAGATGCACTCCCAAAGACTCTAATCATCCCATACACAGAGAGAAGAGTGCATCTAAGGCCCTATTGGCTGATGGAGTTCATGGATGACAAAGCTGTGAGAAGATTCTTCAGATTAGAAGACCAATTGAGCATCTCTAGTAATGAGACTCTCTTGGAAATGCAAGGAAAGCTAAATCTCTCAGAATCTGATGAACTGGAATTCCACAGACAGCTCCAAAATCAGATTGATGAAAACAACAGAAAGCTTGGAAGAAGATCCAGACCTTCAAGGAACTAGATAAATCTGCTCAGACTAGAGGAGCATCTTGGAAAATGATTGTGAGCCAAACTTTGTACATTTTGATTAATTGAAGCACTTTTCAGTATTATCTACTTTTCTTTAAAGCTGTATGTTTAGGGTGTTTTGTTATCATCAAGTATCTCTTAATTTATGGCTATAATTCCAGTAGACATAAATTGGGGGGAGATTGTTGTGCATATGTTGTGTACTTGATGATGACATAAACAAAACACCCAAGTAGATTTTACTTAGTGAAATAATGTAGCACTCGACGGATAAGAATTATAGTCCCGACAGATAACTCATTATAGTCCCGACGGATGATGACTTATTATCCATCGAGTGAGTAGCTTATGTAATAATGAGTCTGTAGCATATTTCTGCATACACCTTTGTATAAATTCTGTAGTAGCATATAAGTCATGTTGACTTAACTAGATATGCAGAATAGGTTGATTAATTGTACATAGATGATATTGTATAATTCTGTATAAATGAATTGAAGTCAAGTGCCAAAATAGCTACTGACGGATGATTAACAAAGCCATCGACGGATGATCAAATAGCTATCAACGGATGTTCAATATAGCAGTCGACGGATGATCAATGAAGCCATCAACGGATGATCATAAAGTCGACGGATGATCATGTACTCAACGGATAAAGAATTTAAATATCAGTTGACAGTGACAACTGGTCACATGCGTCGAAGTGTATGCAAATGGAATGAGGAAGCCTATTAACTGGGTAAAAGAGAACAAAGTAGAAAAGCATTAGACCCGATAGTTTTTTTGATGATCCTGTCTTTTGACTTTGTAATCTTGGTAATATATAAACCAAGAAGTAGCAAATAGAAACATAGATCTGAGATATAAAAAGTGAGAAACATTTGTAAGCAGAATTATTAGCATTTCTCTGTATTCTCAGTAGTTCATATTTGTAAGCAGCTGTGAGCATTCTTGCACACAGAGTTATCTCGATATAATATATATCTCTGGTGGAATTAAATCCACCAGAAAGTTTTTAAAGACTTGTTTTTAATTACTTGTGTTTTGGTTCACTTAAGTTTTTATTCCACATTGTGCTAATCAATACACTTATATTTATATTCGAGTTTGAACATTTTTATTTTAAGAAAAAGGTTCAAGAATTCCATTCAACCCCCTTTCTATAATTTTTGCTATAATGTTAAGGGACTAACACTAATGTCGTGGAACTAAAGCACGAGATTTTGCAAGAAGCGCATAACTCGAGATTTTCAATTCACCCTGGAAGTACGAAAATGTACCAGGATTTAAAAGAAAGTTATTGGTGGCCAAACATGAAGAAGGAAATTGCAGAATGGATAAGTAAATGTTATACATGCCAAAGGGTCAAAGCGGAACATCAAAGGTCGAGCGGATTGCTTCAGCCACTGGATATACCCGAATGGAAATGGGAACATATAGCGATGGATTTCATGGTAGGATTACCTAAAACCAAGTTAAATCATGATGCAATTTTGGTGGTGATCGATCGGTTGACTAAGTCAGCACATTTCTTGCCGATAAATTAAAGGTTTTCGTTGGAAAAGTTGGTCAAATTGTATTAAGATGAGATTGTGATGCGTCATAGAGTTCCTGTATCTATCGTGTCTGATAGAGATCCAAGGTTTAACACGAGATTTTGGCGATAATTCCATGATAATTTGGGAACTAAGTTGAAAATGAGTACAGCATATCATCCGCAGACAGACGGACAAAACGAAAGGACAATTCAGACAATTGAAGATATGTTGCGAACCTACGCAATAGATTTCAAAGGAAATTGGGATGATCAATTGCCGTTAATTGAGTTTTCCTACAACAACAGCTATCACGCGAGTATTGGCATGTCGCCTTATGAAGCGTTGTATGGAAGAAAATGTAGGTCCCCTTCATATTGGGATGAAGTCGGTGAGCGCAAATTAATTGGCCCAGAGCTAGTTCAACAAACAAAGGAAAAGGTAGAAATGATTCGAAAGAGATTAATTGCAGCTCAAGATCGACAAGCAAAGTACGCAAATCAAGAACGAAAAGATGTGCAATTCGAATTTGGAGACAAAGTCTTATTAAAAATATCTCCTTGGAAAGGTTTAACCCGATTCGGAAAGAAAGGGAAGTTGAGTCCTAGGTATATTAGACCATTTGAAGTTTTGCAACGAGTTGGGAATGTGGCATATGAATTGGCGCTACCTCCGCAAATGCAATATCTGCAAAATGTATTTCATGTATCTCTTCTAAAGAAGTATCATGCTGATGCGAGCCATGTGATCGAGTTGGAGCCAGTGGAAATCCAACCAGATTTGTCTTATGTGGAAAAGCCAGTTCGAATCTTGGACCGAAAAGAGAGGACACTCAGGAATAAAGTTGTACCTCTAGTTAGAGTATTGTGGAGAAATCCGCTAGTCGAAGAATCGACTTGGGAATTAGAAAGCGAAATGAAAGAAAAGTATCCCCATCTATTTGCTTAGATTAGATTCTGAGGACAGAATCCTTTTAAGGAGGGTAGATTGTGACGACTGAGAATTTTGTGACGTAATTAAGTCAATAGAGTATGTTTTATATGATGTGATTATATTTATGTGACTAAGTGCTGATTAATTGTCTTCTCTGTATATTAGAATATAGGAGCGTAAATAAAAACGTTCCAATTTAAAGAGTCAGCTTAGGAGTTAAGCTGTGGTGTCGGGCCGTCAGGTAGAACAGAACCCGTCCTAATAGGGATATAAAGAATATAAAATGTGAATTATATGTGATTGAATGAAAGGAGTGTTTAAATAAAGTATTTCGTCCTAAGTGACGTGTCGATTGGTAATGATAATGAGAAGCGTAATCGAAACGCTGAGCGTTGGGCCGTCAGGCTGAACATGACCCGGTACGCGTAGAAAAGGATAAAGACTAAAGGAGGACAAGTTCTATGATCAGACCAGAGTCGTTATGTGATCATATATGTGTGATTGCCTATCTGTGTGCATGACTATGTGCTTTGTAACATTTTTGTGAATTTAAAGGAATTATTTAATTTAGATAAAGATTTATTTAATCTTCACGCATTTTTATAAAATTATCCGACTAAGATGAAAGCATGAGATTTGTTCTGTTATCTTCGTAATAATCTTGTAGACTTTCTAAAAATGATGGACATATTTATTTGGTGATCGTTGCATTTTAAATTGATTTTTATGTGATAAAGTGTTATTACTAGCACAAACTTGTAAAAATCATATAAAATCAACCGTACGCTCAAAATCTTATTATGAGTAATGGTTGGAAAGCTAATTTCGAGATCTACGTGCTAAATTTTTTTATTCAAAACAAATTCATCTTTCCGAGAGAAGTATTTGCAGATCAACTCTATTTTCTTTTAAGGATAAAAAGGGAATCAAAACATAGAATAACCTAATTACTATATTACCCTCCCTTGGTAATATAAAACCACCCCACCTCCTTTTCCTTTCTTTTTTTTCCCGAGCCCCTCTCTTCTTTCTCTCTTTTCTCTCGTTTCTTCATCTCTCTCTCTCGGATTTTCTTTCTCTCTCTCTCTCTCTCTCTCTCTCTCTCTCTCTCTCTCTCTCGGTACACTCTCTCTCTTCACTCTATCTCACTTGTTCTTCATTCATTTTCGGGTATAGAACCTTGATTGTGTGAGAAATAGAGATATCTACCTATATACATACATGCATGTAGCTATTTTCAAGTTCTTGAGAAAAATCAAAGTTGGGTTTGGTGGTTTTTGAGTTCGGTTTTCATGAAAAAAAGGGTTTGTGTTTTGAGTGAGGATATATGTTTGCATGTGTGTATTACTTGTGAAAATGGGTGGTTGATGGTTGGAAACCCCCGAATGGGGGCACCACCGAGATGCCACCGCCGCCGGTGATGAACTCCGGTGAACCGGTGGTGAGCAATGATGTTAAAAAACTGAGCTCTAGAATCTTTAAATCAAATATTTATGTTTGCATGTGGTATTTTGATAAAAAGGCCGAATGGTTTTGTAGATTACAAGTTGATAAATTGATTCTTGTTGGTTGTAATGTTAATTTAGTTTGATGTTAAGATATTAATAGGATTAAAGATGCAAAAGCTTAAAAGTTGAGTTGCATGTGTGTTTTCTTGGGGAAAGGCCGAATGGCCCTTACTATTTTTAGGAAATCATGTTAATTGTGTTAAAATGAATGAGTTGTTGATTTGATGTTTGATTATGGGTCGATTTGTGATTTAAGGATTGAGGAAATCATTTGCATGTGTTGTTTTTGAAAAACCCGAATGGGATCTTGGTTTTAAAAGATAAAAAAAATGATTTTTAGTAATGATCATGACTTGTTAATGTTCGTTCTTGGAAATTAGTAAAGATTGGATGATAAAATTTCTTAATGTTTGCATGTACCAAAAGGACTATATTCTTTTGTGATTTAAGTATGTTAACTAAGATTATATGATAATTGGACTTGTACATTTGTTTGGATGCAAAATTTGGGAATGCATGGTGAAGGTCTAGGTTCGACCTTGTGTTAATAAAAAGAAGAATTGATTTTTGTGACTTGATTTTGGTATAATTAAGGTTTAACTAGAAAGTAATAAGATTTCATGTTGATTTAAAAGAGGAACTGTTAATGCATGTCTTGGTTTGATTGTGATTGTGGTTAAGGCTGAATAGGCCAAAGAAATTCAAAGTTAAAAATCTGATTTTTGGTAAATGATAGAATGATTGAGTGTTTATGTGTGAAACCTTTGAATTTTTGCTTGTTGGATTGTGTTTTTGGTTCGAATTATGGATAAAAGAAAAAGGGAATTGAGTTAATTGAGGTTAAAAGCTATAAGAAATAGCCGTGCATGTCATTGTGTGTTTGTTCGAGTTATAAATATTTGATTTGGGAAAATAGTCTAGGTTTAGCGAGTATATGTAAAGTGATATAAGGCTATGAGTAAAGAATGTGCTATGTGATGTGTGTATATAAGCTATACTCGTATAGTTCGAGTCAAAAATATAGTTGAGCTATCGTAATTGAGTGATCGTTCCGGGAACGAGAGTTGAGAAATTGATTAAGGTTTTGGTTTTATTGTAGATTCGGAGCATGAGGGCATTCAAGCTAGGAAAGGAAAGGGTATACTAGGTGACAGTAGTTCAACCTTCAGGAAAGCAAATTCAGGCAACTTTGATTACTTGTGTAAATGGTTATAAAGAGAATGTTGTTCATACCATGTAGAGTATTGAATTGTTTAATTGTGAAACCCTGATACTGATTTAAGATACCCTGCCTTTGATCTTGTTAATCTGTTATTGATAAGCTTAATGATTCAACCCTTTGATAACCTGTCCTTTCTGTTCAAGTTATTTATTAAGCCATGAATTGTATTGAATCCCTATAATTATCTTTGTGAACCCTATTTAATGATACCTTATTTCCTGATCACCTTATTGATCCCTAAACAGATGTTGATCCTTCTAACTTAAGTACCTTGTTATCCTTGATACCCAATCCTTAAGAATTGTTCCTTGCTTATCTTTGAATCACTCCCTGAACTTTGTTTTTTCTTAAAATCTGACTTAAGAATGAGTTTCGACTCGAAAGAGTCTGAATGATTTCATGTTCTTGGTAATGATAAAATGGATTTTAGAAAACCTATTTCTTTATTTCCAACTCAAGGTTTTCCAAACGAATTCCTGATGGATTGGATTGGGACGTAAGAGGCTAGCGGGGCTAGTCCAACTTAAGGCTGAAATTATGTCGATTGGTACCTTAAAGACCGGATGGAGGTCGGTACAGGCTGATCACCCGTATTATAATGAAATATAAGATAAAGTGATCCAATCAAGGGTTCTAATTGATTATTTAAAAGGGAACTTGTACTTTCTGTTCAGTAAATTGATTCTTGAAAATGAAAATGGTTTATATTGTTTTACGAAAGAGTTGATTGTGTTAACATGGAGCTTAAAGCTCGAGAACCCTGATTTTAATCTGTTGATCATATGATTGATTCCATATATTGAAATTCTGTTGCTTTCCTCTTTCTGGAAGATTTATTCTGATCCTTTAATGATTTGTGAAGAATGTTGGCTTTCATCCTACATTGAGCCTTGTTCCTTAAGAGCTCCATATTGTTCCTTCAAAACCTTTCCTCAACCCAAAAGCTGGAAATCTGCCACCTAGAGCAAATAAAGTAGAATGCCTTGAGTTTGGTAAAGTATATTGTGATTTGATATCGTAGAACTGCTTTATAGTTACTTGCTGAGTTTTATACTCATATGTTTTGTTTTAATCTAACCATGGCAGTTAAGCAAGAAGATGGCCAGGCTTAGGCGCACTGCTCGTAAGAGCGTACCTGGTGGTCCCTACCATGTTGAGGGCTTCCGGTTGCCAGAGCAGGTAGTGGTATTTTTGAGTGAGCACGCGCCTAGAGGGAAATCTGTAAAAATACAATGGGTTATCTATCGGTTCCCAGCCGGAATCGATATTGTTTATTTAATAATATTTTGGGATTGTGAGCTATATTTTATGATTGGTAGTTGTAATCTTGTCTCATACTTTATCCTGTTGATCCTGTTAGTAGTTAATCGGGGTTTATGCTTATTTAATTATTAGATTAAAGGTGTGTGAGTCCTCATTTCCTAACCCCAAGATTGAGGGTGTCACATCCTAAGGGCATCAAATCATTCGGTTCAGCTCTTGGTGTCGGACCTTTATAGGTCTATGACGGAGGAAAATCCCTTGGTCTTGCTATAGGTTGGGGCCTTAATATCTGGTGCATCTCCAGATCATACTTTAACCTTTGGATCTCAACTTCATGAGCCCTGATCCTCTCTTATACGTCCTGGGGAATCATCCCTTGGGTGCTCCAGGGCTGTTGGTATCTTGTATGCTAGTGTTCCTTGCCAGCACGCCTCCTCCTTGGGGCGGTCTCCTCTTCTAAAGAATATGAGTCTCTGGTGGAGTAAGGTCTAGAGAAGTCTCGATCTTCAGGAATTGAAGCTAAGCCACGAACGTATTGGGGCGTTCGCCCTTATCCTTTGATTCGATTAGAAAAGGCCACTTCCTCCAATCTCAGGGTACATAGGCATCCCGTATGGAGGGTTGGTGGCTCCTAGGGTCACGATAGTTGAGTACTCGTATCTGATAAACTGAGAGTTTGACGGCACATGCAACTGTTGATGAGGGAGATTCGTCCTTTAAAGAGTTGAGGGATTCATCTCTAAAGGTAAATCTTGGACCAGGGGATTCATCCCTTGAGGTTGGACGGCAGTAGCCGCCGCTGGAATTCCTCCACCTTTAGTGGCATAGGTCGAGTGTGGAGGGATCTCCACCGTTGATGAGATTATTTGCGATGGAACTACGTTATCGGCTCTTTTGTTACTTCTGTTTCGCGTGCTTACCATTGTTGTTGCTGCTTTCCCACACACGACACCAAATATTATGGAATAATAACTAGGGTTCGTTAGTATTTAATGTTAGGGTTTGTGAGCTTCGAGCTTTAATGGTTGTCCTCGCGTTCGTGGATTGGTTGTCCTCGCAAGATGCCTATGTATCTCTGTTTTATAGAGAATCAAGCCAAAATATAGTTCTAGGTTGAGGGATAAAGCCCTTTATATAGATGTGAGTCTAGGATTAGACTTGCATTGGGAGACTTGGTGGACAAGTCTCCAACTTAGGTGGTAATTAGGACTCTTGTAAGGTAGCAGATTCTAGATCCTTCCTTGCAGGAGTTAGTATCCATGTTGGACGTCATGTCTCCAGTCTTTTACCCGTATTGGGCCTAACCCGTGAACAACTTATGTTTGTGGACCCTGATGACCTCTGCTCGTGGGTCTTGATGACTTGGGCCATGTTTAGTCCATGACAGACATTGACCACCTGGTTTGTAGTGGGTTTGGCCATGAATTCCAAACGTAATAAATGTGATATTTAATGTGTGTTTAGGATGTATTTTCTATCCATATCAGCTCTTATTTAGTATAGTTTCATAACTTATTTTTTTAAATTTTTTTTCTGAATAAAAGTTCAAACATTAAACTTTTATTCAGAAAAAAAAATATTAAAATTGAGTTATGGAAGTATACTAGACCAGAGCTTTAAAATATTTTCTTTTTCTGAATAAAGTTCAAACATTAAACTTTTATTCAGATTTTTTTTTAAAAATGAGTTATGAAACTATACTAGATAAGAGTCTTAAAATGTATGTCAATCCACCCTTCATATTTTTTATTTCACAAAGTAAACTCTAAAGAGCATATAAAATATGTCATCTATATATCCACTTAAATCATTTTTACAGTATTATATTTATATTATTTTTAATTAGGAAAATATTACAAACATCATCCTGAAAGTAAATCAGGAAAATCTATTATATTTGTACGTTGTTTGTTTTGATTTAAAGAACGGGAATTTTTAAAAAAAAAACTGGAAACCTGACCATTACATAAAATCTGACCATTACATCTGGGCACAATCCAATCTTTAATCGATCAGCTAACCTTATCCAGCTACATACCCCAAAACATCTAACTAAGAAAAGGCCAGAATTTAACCTAACATTGAAAATATAATAATTCAGGTCAGTGGGTGAGCCCAACCCATTAATAAACAAACTTCTAACATCCCATTTTTATTTCTAACAAGAGGCAAATACTTTTTAACTTATCTATCACTTTGCTCCCGAAAAGAAAAAAATGTACAAGTTCCAACTTGTCAAGGAGCCAGCTAAGTCAGCCATCCATCACTCTCAAGTCAAGCAAATCAGTGTGAATGAGATGAACATGAACTATCTGGAAAGAGGACAATCATCCTGCATCAAGTCTCCAAAGGCTGAAATGATTCTTAAACCAAGGGCAAACTACTCAAAATCATCCTTAAAGAACCCCTTGGATACTGTGTATGAGACACCCAAGCCTGATGAGAAGAAGCTTCTATCAAGATCAATTGTTTTCTACAAAGATCCAACTGATTCAGCTTCAAAAAGGAGAATTGCTAAGATATTCAGAAATGGAAAAGAAATTTGTGTGGTAGCTGGACATCCTCAATTTGCTCGAGCAAAGAGAGAAGAAAAAGCCAGATTGAAGCAGGAAAAGAAGCAAGTTATTCTAGATGCAAAGAAGGCTAAACAAAAGAAAGAGCAGATTGCTATCTTAGCCAAGCTACAGGCTGTGAGTTCATCCCAACAAATTGCCTCTCAACCATCTGAAGCTACTGAATCAAGGGAGCAAGTTGAAGAACAGAAGAAATCTCTAAGGAAGAAAGAATTGGCTAAAAGAACAAAAAGGAAACTGGATATTGTTAACAAGGAATTGGGAGATCAATTTCCTAAAGAACCCACACCAGCTACAACTCAAGCATCAAAGCCCTCTGTGGTATTTGAAGATATAAGGGTGGTGGATCCCTACAGGAATATTCATGGTGAACCTATTGTGCCCAAGGATGAGCCAATAGAATGGGATAACATACCAATTTCTGACTTCAGACTACCAATCCTAAGCAAGCCAAAAAGGACAAAGTCAAGGGCAGTCAAGAAAGTGAAGTTGTCACCCCTTAAATCCAAATTTGTAGTCAAAGCTCAGCCCAAAGTCAATAAGGGAGACTACTTGTACTTGTGTGACATCAAAGAATTTTCTGATCTAAACCTCTATCTGGATGAACTAGATGAAGTGAGGGGAATTGATGCATACAGAAACCTACCTGAAAGGTTAGTGTTCAAGTACAAAGGAGGAAAGGAGATTCAGTGGCCACTTCACAGGATTCTTCAAGAGAGCCAAGTTGTACTGATTAAAGTTTATTCATCCTTCAAGAAGAACTTTGGGTTCAATGTCACTGCAAGAAGACTAGTATTGAAGAAGATTGAAGAACTAAGGAGTGTTAGAGCTAAATATGCACTCCCAAAGACTCTAATCATCCCATACACAGGGAGAAGAGTGCATCTAAGGCCCTACTGGCTGATGGAGTTCATGGATGACAAAGGTGTGAGAAGATTCTTCAGATTAGAAGACCAACTGAGCATCTCCAACAATGAGACTCTCTTGGAAATGCAAGAAAAGCTAAATCTCTCAGAATCTGATGAACTGGAATTCCACAGGCAGCTCCAAAATCAGATTGATGAAAACAACAGAAAGTTTGGAAGAAGATCCAGACCTTCAAGGAACTAGATAAATCTGCTCAGGCTAGAGGAGCATCTTGAAAATGACTGTGAGCCAAACTTTGTACATTTTGATTAATTGAAGCACTTTCAGTATTATCTACTTTTCTTTAAAGCTGTATATTTAGGATGTTTTGTTATCATCAAGTATCTCTTAATTTATGGCTACAATTCCGGTAGACATAAATTGGGGGAGATTGTTGTGCATATGTTGTGTACTTGATGATTTCACAAACAAAACACCTAAGTAGATTTTACTTAGTGAAATAATGTAGCACTCGACGGATAAGAATTTTAGTCCCGACGGATAAATCTATAGTCCCGACGGATAATGATTTATTATCCATCGAGTGAGTAGCTTATGTAATAATGAGTCTGTAGCACATTTCTGCATACACCTTTGTATAGAGTCTGTAGTAGCATATAAGTCATGTGGACTTTAACTAGATATGCAGAATAGGTTAATTAATTGTACATAGATGATGTCTTGTAATTCTGCATAAGTGAAATGAAGTCAAGTGCCTGATTGCTACCCGAAGGATAAACTACAAAGCACCCGACGGATGATCAACAACCCGACGGATGATCAACAATCCGACGGATGAACATGAACCCAACGGATAAAGAATTAAAACATCAGTTGACAGTGACAACTGGTCAAATGCGTCGGGATGTATGCAAATGGAATGATGAAGCCTATTAACTGGGTAATAGAGAACAAAGTAACAACCCATTAAAACTGATAGTTTTTATAATGATTCTATCTTTTGACTTTGTAATCTTGGTAATATATAAACCAAGAAGTAGCAAATAGAAACTAGATCTGAGATACAAAAAGTGAGAAACATTTGTAAGCAGAATTATTAGCATTTTCTTGTATTCTCAGTAGTTCAAATTTGTAAGCAACTATGAGCATTCTTGCACACCGAGTTCTCTCGATATAATATATATCTCTGGTGGAATTGTTTAAATCCACCAGAAAGTTTTTAAAGACTCTTGTTTTTAGTTACTTATGTTTTGATTCACTTAAGTTTTTATTCCGCATTGTGCTAATCAAAACACTTATATTTGTATTCGAGTTTGAACATTTTTATTTTAAGAAAAAGATTCAAGAATTCCATTCAACCCCCCTTCTGTAATTCTTGCTATATTGTTAAGGGACTAACAGACCCTTAGTACTTTCTTCTGCTGATTCCGATGACGGAATCCTTATAAGGGGGTGGATTGTAATTTCCCATATTTTCAAATATTATTATTATTATTATTTGAAAGTTGTTTATGTGATTTTTATGTGAATTTTAATGAATTATCTGGTAATTGGAGTTGATGTTTGGATGTTATATGTGATATATTTTGAGTATTCTAATTTTTATATGTCCAGAATAAAGTATAGATAATTTTGGTGTTTTCTGGTAATTTATAAGTTATTATATGATTTTATACAGAATTTATTGATTTAATAAATTATTTTTAGTATAATTACAAAACTATTTTATAAAATCGGGAATCGTCCAACCTCAATCGTTTTTACGTTTGTATAACCCGAAACTCTTCGAAAAACTCCTTCCTAACCTAATCTGGGTATTCTGAACATTTTCCGTGTTTTAACTTTTTCAATCCAGATTACGGTTTGACCTGTACGCGTCCCGGCGTACAATTTTCGATACGATAGTCATTTCGGTAAATCAATAAATCTCGTATTCTCGAGAGACGGGATATTATTACATTATTTTCGTTTAAAGTTTTTTATAAAAAACTCCGTTTTGATAATTATCCAAATCTGGTATTAAATTATATCATTTTTATAGTTATTTAGCGACTAAGTAATCTATTCTCGGATCCGATATGATCCAATGTGATACTTGTTACGTGTTTAAGATGTATTTATAAGAATTGATCCGTAATTTGGAGGCGTGTTCATTTGCGTTATTCGATTTATCTCGTTTTATGTGTGTTGAATGTATTTTATGTATTATCTGGATTTTCTATTTATTTAGGAATCGTCTCCGTTTTTCAAAAATTAACGGACCGGGATCCCACCGGGACGTTAAAATCCACAAAATTCGTGTTTTATTTTTATAAATTCAATCGTATTTCAAATACCCAATATTTTTGGAAAATTTTGATATAAATGTTGTATTTTATCTCTTTTAAAATTTTCCCTGAATAATTATTTTGGGCCTAATTATTTTAATTATGGGAATAAAAACACCCTTAATTAATTTTGGGGGAGGTATTTTCTGTAAATATAAATAGCTGCTTAAATTTTATTTTATTGATTTATATTTATAAAATTTTTAGAAAATAGAAAAATCCATGAACAGATTTTGGGGGTATAATCTTGTTCTTCACAAAGATTCAATGATTTTGAAGTTCTAGGAATCCATTCTTGATGTTCTATATACCAAATTAATCCTCTTGATGAGCCCGTTCTTTTGGTACCACTTTCATCAATCGAGGTGATTTATTTTAGAAATTCGATTTTTGTGTTCTTGAGTCGAATTTGGCTTTTAATTTCTGTTGATTGTGGATTGATTTTGATGATTTGAATAGACTTCAGGTATAGTTTAGAGTCGATTTAAGTACTTATATCGATTGTTCGATTTCGGGAATATTGAATCGAGTTCTTGAGTTTTTGTATTTTTTTATTCGAATTTTTGGATTTAACGTTGATTGTTTCATGATATGATTATCAGTAGTAGTTTATACGTGTTTTGGGCTTTGATTTCATGTATTATGCATTCGATTTTGCTAAGAATTGAGCAAGATCGTTTTTTGCTGAATAAAGAACTCCGGTTCGGGTTTTTCATTGGAGATGATTCCAGGCAAGATATGGTGATGTTTGGGTCGTATCTGAATTGCCTATGCATTTTTTAGTGGAATAGAGGTGTTATCGTGTTGATTCATGATGTTTTAGCTCTATTTCGGGTCACTAGAAGTCGAGGATAGTGGCCGGACATTCGGCCGGAATATGGAGAATTCCAGAAACTGGCGAACGCTGGTCATCTTCTCCACCTTCTCCAGCGAGGTTTTCCACCATGCTCCACCCTTGAATCCAATAATCTCTTCCCCTGTTTGCATAACACTGTTCCTGTTATTTTCTTTTTGTTTTTATTTCAAAATTTAATTCTAAAATCCTAAAAATGATTTCTTTTCTTGTCAAAAATCATTTACTGATTATTGTAATTCTAAAAATGATTTACTTTATTATTTCAAATTCCAAAAATCATTTTCTTTTATTTTAAAAAAATCCAATTTGATTTAATTATTTATAATTTATTTTAGTTAATTATTCATGAATTTAATTAATTGATTAATTTATTTAATCAATTGATTTTATTTATAAATAATCAAATAAAATATAAATTATTTTTAATTAATTCAAATAAATCCTAAAATTTGTTTTTAAGATTTTAAAAATATTATTTTGGTATTTAAAAATCAATTAATATATTATTAATTGATTTATTTCCATTTTAATCTTATTTTATTCGTGATAAATGAATCGTTCGTCCGTTTAATACGAAACGAATGCGTATAGACTCAGAAAAATATTCAGCTTTCATTAAAAATACTTTCGAGACACAAATTATTTTGTTTCGAAAGGTCGCTTGTTTTGCAAGTCATTTATTGTTCGGTAATTTATATTTTTGACCCGATTTCAGTTTTAAACGTATCGTGTCGAACCTTTTAATGAACTGAGTCAGATGTGATATGAATTATGTGATACGTGGAGTATGTGCTTACGTGTTATATGAATTATGTGCGTACATGGGTCATGAGTCTTGTGTTTGACTGTTAATTATGCGCGGGCTCTCGTAAGGGTAGACAATAGGGTGTTGACATGGAGTTCGTCGAGTAATTATCGTTTAGACGATTAAAATATTATTTTCTAATTATAGATACGAGTCTTTCAAGACGATCAGGACCAGATGGAATGGATGAAGGCTAGAGTTGAATAGTATGGAATATTGGGTTGCAGCACTGCATGAGCAGTAGATCAGAGATTTAGCGAAGTGAAAGACGGTGATGTCTTGAGATGCCAGAATGAGATAATTGTGTTTATATGAGTGTGACTAACTGCTAAAAACCCAAAGGCAAGTATCCCTATCATCACTTATTATTCAAGTGATATTTATTTTGAATCTTATCATGCAAGTATTGTTATCCTTGTTCTCATTCCAGAATAAATAAATGTTTTACATATCGTTGAATTAAATGATTCTGTTTATGCAAGTACTCTTCTGCTATTCTATGTTCATAATAACTAAGTGTTTTACTTATCAATTTGCTGGATTTATAAACATTTTGGAATTTGAGAAAGATGATTTTGTTGCGAGTATTCCTGCCCAAGTGAATGGGGGAAATAAAATTATTTAGGATGTGATTCGGCTCCTTTTTCAATAAAAAGGTTTTAAGATTGGAATGGTTACTGGTTACAGTTTAGGTGATGGAGATATCGGTCCAGCTGTAATATCTTTCAAGGCGAATATATGCCTTTTCCGGCGCCCTATAGGTACCGTATGGCTGCGGGATATGGGTAGTACCTATATTTACGGTATGGCTACGGGATACCGGTGCTGTTTCGTGACTGATCATCAGGAACAACATGAAATATAATTGGTTCAAATCTAAACTGTTGTTTCTAAATTGTTTTGATAATCATAGAATAAATGGTTTATCAACTGTTTCTATTTTGGATTAAAGGTGAAATGCTGTTTTGATTCAGATTCTGATTTATGCTGATACTTACTTTTTTGTTAAATATCAAAGGTGGTATTAGTATAGATGATTGATGTTAAATTCAGTATGGGATGTTGTGAGCATCAAAGTTCGTATTGATATCTAATTTGATATGACAACAAAATGAGTATTAATATCAAGAGTTCGGTTTTGAATAAAGTTTATGATTCAATCCATAATCATTGCTTCTTGTTATTGTTGTTTACAATATTTCCGTTAAGACAGTTTTATGAGTTTTATTCTCGTCAAGATTCAAAGTATTGCTGAAGCATTTCGCTCGAAAATATCAAAAAGAGTTTTGAATACAGTGAGAAACAATTATCCAATTCTTTAACAAATTTTTCTATTTCAGCAATTATTATTTTAAAATGAACTACGTTATTGCGGATGTTGGTTTTATATCAAAATGACCCTATATTTGCTATAATGATCTTGCTGAGCATTTGTTTCGCTCATACTTGCCAGTTTTCAAATTTAACCTCCAGTGAGGATTACCATGTGTTGTTTAGCCGCGTCATTTGGGGAAGTAAAGGAGAAGCTTTTTAAAGGTGGTTGGTCCAGGGTTTGCGAACTAGTGTAAGTACTATTATGTAAAGTTGTTTATCCTATATTATATTATAATTGTGGATTGTATATGGGCCTAGTATACTTCTTTTCGAAGTTATACTAGCGAGTTAAGTTTTAAGGTTGAGAATTATTGAAAAGAGTTTTAAAAGAAAGTAAAAAATTTATTTGTGGAATTTGGATATCTTGTTTCTACAACTGTAACCTTAAAAGATCTTGGATTAGTTTGGGGTCATTTATGCTAAATATCTTCTGCTAGCATTTAATTATTGATTTAAAAGGTTAATTTGGATTGAAGTTTCATAGTTACGACCAAATCCTCTGACCCCGGATTTGGGGGCGTTACACTTTGGCTTACTTGTAGGCCAAGGAAATAACTTAACTCTCCCATCATGCTCATCTCATATTCACTTTGCATGAGTCTTGAGAATCTTAGACAGAACTTCTCATTAGTAGATCCAAAAATGATATCGTCCACATAAATTTGAACTAGGACAATATCATCACCATGTTGACTGAAAAAGAGAGTTTTATTAATTGTCTCTCTCGCGAATCCATTATTGATCAAGAATTCTAATAAAGTGTCATACCATGCTCTAGGTTCCTGCTTCAGACCATAGAAAGCATTTAGAAGTCCGTAGATAAAGTTTGGAAATTCTAGATCTTCAAAGCCATGAGTCTGTTGCACATAGACTTCCTCTTTCAATTCACCATTGAGGAATGCATTTTTCACATCCATTTGATACACTTTGAAATTTGATTGTTCAGAAAATGCAAGGAAAATTCTTATTGCTCCAAGTCTTGCAACTGGAGCAAAAGTTTCATCAGAGTCAATTTATTCTTTTTGTGAGTAGCCTTTAGCAACAAGCCTTGACTTGTTTCCGGTAACAACACCATTTTCATCCATTTTATTTATGTACACCCACTGTGTTCCAATAATGCTTCTATCTCTTGGTGTAGGAGCCAACTCATGTACTTTGTTTCTCTCAAATTGATTCAAATCTTCTTGCATTGCAGTTATCCTGTCAGGATCAAGCAAGGCTTCCTCAATTTTTTTAGGCTCAGTTTGGGATAAAAAATAAGCATGTAGATATTCATTTTCAGTGGCACTTCTAGTTCTCACATCCGCATTGGGATCACCAATAATAGTGTCTTTAGTATGACTCTTATCCCATTTCCTGTGATGATTTTGATGACTTGAAGTGTCATCGTCTTCTTCATCCATGGCATGACTTGCAGAACTATCACATCTTTCTCCCTCAAAATTTGTGCTATCAAATTCAGGTGAGTTTTTTATTAGAGGTGGATCTTCTTTTTCAGAATTGACTGGTTCACCAGCTTCCTCTCCTTCATTATTTGCAATCTTTCCATCATCACTTTCATAATCACTATGAAGATTGAGATTTTTAAACTTCAAAGTTTCAGCTTCATCAATCCATTCCAATTCAGGGTACTTATCATCATCAAAAGTCACATATGTGCTCTCCATTATTTTTCTTTGCTCTAGCACATAGACCCTGTAAGTTGTCCTTTTCAATGAGTAACCAAGAAAGATAGTTTCAAATACTTTAGAGTCAAATTTGCCAATATATTATGAGTTGTCCTTTAGCACAAAGTATTTGCTTCCAAATACATGAAGATGTTTAACTGTAGGCTTCTTTATAGACATGATTGGGTTGACTTGCCAATACTTTTGTTTACCAAGAATTTTTTTGAATATAACATGTTGTGTTAACTACTTCTTCCCAAAAGCTAGTTGGAAACTTGGCATCCTGCAATATTGTTCTTGCAGCTTCAACTAAAGTTTTGTTTTTCTTTTTAACTACATCATTCTGTTGAGCTATTCTTGGAGCTGCGAACTCCTTAGTGATGCCCTTGTCTTTACAGAAATCATTTAGTATGGAATTTATGAATTCAGTTCCATTGTCACTTCTCAATCTTTTCAGTGAGTTGTCCTTGTTTGCCGAGTTCATGTCTGCAACAAACAGGCTTTCTTTTCTTACTCCTTTGAGAGCAAATTTACCGGCCTTTCTATTTGAGATTGAGCAATCTTTTCTGTCAAAATTTACCTTGAAACCTCTGTCTGTGAACTGGTTGATACTTAGAAGATTGACCTCAAGTCCTCAAACCAGTGCTACATCTTGAATGACAATATTACCACATATCAAATTACCATATCCCGTTGTGAATTCCTGGTTGTTGTCTCCAAAGGTCACCAAAGGGCCATCCATCTCCTCAAACCGTGATAGAAGAGCTCTATCACTTGTCATGTATCTGGAACAACCACTATCAATGATCCACGTGACTTTATTCTTCTTGTCATGTACACAATGAGTTTTAAGTGTTTTTAGCTACTTAAGCTATGTTAGGCATATTCTTCTTCTTTGCAGAGTAAGGAGTAGAGCTTGAGTTATCAAAAGAAACAATTTTCTAGGTTGATTAGTATTCTCATTTTTGACCTCAGATCCAAAGTTAACATCCTTTAGATTTTTTCTTAGTTTATGGTAGCTAGTCATGACCGTCATGTTGCAGGGAATACAATCAAACTAGTCACAAAAAGAATAAGGATCATCAGTTTGTGCTTCATTATACTTGCATGCCATATGATTATGGCTCACTAACAGTATTTTTACAAAGTTGAGTTAGATTATTTGTTAAGCCACATTTTTTACATTGTTTTCAAGGGGCATCTGCAACATAAGCATAATTGTTGCCTTTTCTTTACTCCAATATTTCCATTCCTATTTTTCTTTTTCTTCATTTTACCTTCACTCTTAACCTCATTTTTCGGTGTTAAGGACAAGACTAGTCTCATGCTTCTTTTCACTTTTAACGTTGATAGTTGATTTGACCCTTTCTTTGCTTTCATCATCATCTGCAGTTTCTTGCTTGATGATGAGCTCTTTTTCACTAAAGTCCACCTCAGATGGTTTGGACAAGGGTACATCCACTTTTTGTAGTATATCAGGAACTCCATTGTTCAATCTTTCTTTGCCTTTATCATTTTGATTTTTCTTAACAGGTGGATTAGCCTCATAGTCTAGTCCTATTACCACAATGGCACAAGGTTTGTTCTTCTCATGATAGAGCCAACTAATTCAGATGCATTCTTAAATGCCTTAATTTTAAGTTCATTTTTCTCAATTTTTTCTCTTAGAACAGCCTCTATATCCTCTACAAATTTCAGATTTTATATTAGATATTCATTTTCTTACCTAACAGAATCTATGCTCACAAGCTGCAGTTCTAGCTCTTATTTCTCTTTTTCCAGTTCCTCATTCAACTTAAACAATTTATTCATTTCTTCAGTGGTAGCCACCATACTTGTGTGAATGTGAAAAACTTTTATGCACTTATTTTTAACAGTTTCTTCATTTTGAGATACATTCAAATTAATAGTAGTTAAGATGTGTACCTCAGATTTTGATGCAGATGACTCTCCTTTCTCTAAGGCCATAAGAGTATAATTTCCATATTCTTCATTTTCATTTTTATCATCTGTGTCATCATAACTTTTTTCCTCAGCAATATAAGCTTTTTCTTATTACTTTTTCAGAAGAGCCTCATACTTAGCTTCAATCTCCAAGTATGCATTATCTTCCTTCACCTTCTTTGGTTTCCTGCATTCTGTGGTAAAGTGGCCAGGTTCATCGTAATTATAGCATCTAATTTTAGACCTGTCCACAGATCCTGATTTGTAAACACTCTTGCCAGTTGTGTTTGATTTTTTCATCTGAGATTTTCCTTTCCATTCATTATTGTAGGAGGATTGATCTTTACTCTTAAAGTACATGGGCTTCTTGAATCTTATGTTTGAGAACTTTAACGTCAGGTAGGCCATGAATTGATCCATTTCATCCAACTCATCAAGGGTGTAGAATTCTTCCTCTTCATGACTTATTTTTTAGGTTCCTTGCATTTCTGCTCAATAAGCTGCACAACTTGAATTTGAGATTCAGTTTCATTTTCAATCATCTTTTGGTCACTTTCTATCGAGGCACTTGACACATCAACCACATATATTTGATTCAGCTTCAACGACTTTCTCTATAACATCTCAAGTTTATAGGTTTTAGAAGTCCATATAAAACCTCCAAGGCTATTCTTCCTAGATCTCTTCCTTCCCTTATTGCAAAAAAATTATATTCTAAGTGGGCGAAAAGAGTGATTAAGAACTTTAAGTTGACCTACTCAGTCTCATAGATTTTGTCATGTAACTGTAAGTCATTTATCAGCTTATTAAATCTCTCAAACACTTCAGTAATGCTTTCCTATGGTTTAGTCATAAAACCCTCATATTGTGAGATCAAGATTCTTCTTTGGTTTGATCTCACCTTTTTAGTACATTCATATATAATCTCTATCTTTTCCCATATCTACTTGGCTGACTCACAATTAATAATTTTGTTGTACATAACATTATCACGAGACTCAATCAAGATGAGTTATAAGCCACTGTCTAGTAAAATCTTATCATTCTCTGCATCAGTGTATATAGATGGATCTTTTGGAATATACCGAGCAGGAATAACAACATCATCTTGAGTTGTTTCAGGTACCCTCACCATGGGAATAAAAGGTCCATGCTTTAGAATCCCAAGGTACAATGGATGAGCCATCTTGACGAACAACATCATATTTTTCTTCCATAGTGTATAGTTCCCTTTGTTAAAGATAGGTATCTTGATACTGATAAGTTTTTGTGCACTCATACTTCCAAGATCTAATTTGTTTGCTTTCAAATTTTGCTCAAATACCACTTGTTAGGTATGAAATGCACATAGAAGGGGATGAATATGTGTTTCTTGATTTTTACTTAAAAACTTCATGAATTGTTTTCAAGAAATCAAACTCAATGTTTAGGCTTTATTGAACTTAACAGCTAAAGTATTTTCATAGTGAAAATTAATTAACTGTAACAAACACAAAGAAACAGTTTTCCGAACTCACTTGATCTTTATTCAAAATCATTTGGGTTTTGCTAAAAATCTAAGTTCTTGAATATTAAAGAACTTAGCTGCTACATGAGAGAATACAAGAAAATCTAGATTGTTTAGTTACATTTAGACAAAAGACCCATGACATGCTTTATAAAACAACATGCACAGTTTACAAGAATTGCACTAAAATAGACTAACATATTTTCTAAAGCTCAATTGTCTATTTCTATTTCAAATGCTACATATCTATATACAATCTTCCAGGTATGCTACTCATTTGTCCAGTTCATCTTGGCCCTTGATCTTTGCACCCTTCAAGCTGCATTTGTAGACTTTCCATTTTAATGATAAAATGGTTTATTGACTGGTAATTTAAAATCTTCATGATAGATGCAATCTGTAAATGAAACTGTAATCAAGATCTTCTAAGTACAAAAAGCTTTGTCGATATCTCCACATATCTACATTTATTTGACATACCGACATCTCCATATTTGTACACGTATTTGACTTGTCAGCATCTCCACATCTCTACATGAATTTGACTTATCGATATTTTCACATATCTACATGCATTTGACTTATCGACATCTCCACATTTCTACGTGCATTTGCCTTGTCGATATCTCCAAATCTTTACATTCATTTGACTTGTAAACATGCAAATTGACCTTTCTATAGAAAAATGGCTTCTCTACAGGGAAAATAATTTCTCTGTAGAAAAAATACTTCTTTATAGGCTTGAACAGTTCTCGATATTCCTTGATCTATGACATCTCGACATTTGACTTAGAACATTTTTCAATCTACACCATTGTTTTTCTCGAAGCTATATATCTTCATTTCGAGGCAAGATCAGGCTTGATCTTCTTCCAGAGATTTATTCCTTAGCTTGTTGGTTGTTCACTGAAAAATATCTCAGTATAGACTTCTAATCATTTCTACAGACTTAGAGAATACATTTACAGATTACACAACTATTACAAGTTAACTAATTCTTAGGATTGTCAAATTGACTTAGTCTTGTTATATTAAGGCATGCCTTGCACAACAATCGCCTCCAATTTTTGAGAAGATTGTTTGTCATAAATTCATGTCTGATAAAAAGACTAATTCCAAGCTAAAATGAGAAAAACACAGATATAAAAATACATTCTTTTATACATTACTATCATCTAGCTCTTACAATTAAGAATTAGAACGCTGAATTAACTAAAGTTTCAAGATCCTGATTGAGATCTAATCAAGTACTTCAACCTTACAAGGCACTCAAGTTCTTCCATTACCTAAAATGAACTTATTATATTATATTTTGCTAAAAAAATTCATTTAATTTTTAGCATTTGAAATGTTTCCAAAATATTACAAACACGAGTATTTATAAATATTTATCATCATTCATAATATTCTCCTAATATTTTTACAAAATGTTTAATTACAATTTTGAAATCAACTTCACATCATAATATTTATTTAGAACTTTTTTCTTTCTCTTTAAATCAACTTACCATCTTGATATTCCCCTAAATTTCTTTATTTAACACTATATTTCCTCTTTCTCCTAAAATAACTTAATATATTATATTTTCCTATTTTTTTATTTTTTATCCAATGAAATATTATAAAGACAAATATCAATAAATATTTATTCTCAATTTTTTTTAAAATTATTATTTTGTTATATTATATTTATGTAAAAGAGAAGGCGATGGCGGTGATGGCGCCTCTCATATCCTTTCAATCTAATTTTTAAATTTCTCAAAATTTAATCTTATTAAATAGAAAAATATTACATTCATTATTGACTCATAAATAATATAATTTTATGTGATTAGATTTGTGAATATTAAGAGCGACTTATTGGAATAAACAAGTTTAACGAGAGAATGACTTTCTAAACTTTTTGATTTATTATATTTATTTAGTATTCATAATTTCAAAATGAGCAAGGATCAGATAATAAATACAAAAAAGAAAAAAATAATGAAATATTATTTTAGAAAGCCGATGCGAAGCACGGTTTAACAAACTAGTCTTTCTATACGTGAAAATAAGATTTTTTAGGAAAAAATATAAAGACTCCCCCACACCCTCCTTCCCCGGATATTTAGAAATATTTTCCTTTTCTTCTTATAAAATTTTTGGAAACCAATAGTAGAAATCAAAACTTGTACATTTTTTTCTTTTCGGGAGCAAAGTGATAGAGAAGTTAAAAAGTATTTGCCTCTTGTTAGAAATAAAAATGGGATGTTAGAAGTTTGTTTATTAATGGGTTGGGCTCACCCACTGATCTGAATTATTATATTTTCAATGTTAGGTTAAATTCTTGCCTTTTCTTAGTTAGATGTTTTGGGGTATGTAGCTGGATAAGGTTAGCTGATCGATTAAAGATTGGATTGTGCCCAGATGTAATGGTCAGATTTTATGTAATGGTCAGGTTTCCAGTTTTTTTTTAAAAAATTCCCGTTCTTTAAATCAAAACAAACAACGTACAAATATAATAGATTTTTTTTTATCGTAGGTAACCCGCAGCCGCTACCCTTCGGGTGCGCACTGGGTAAACCCTACGGGTTCACGTAATAGCCTGCAAACCACGTGAACCAAGGTAAACCGCATTTAAGCGACAGGCTCTGGCTCAGGAGGCATAATCATAAATTCTCCTCCCGTGGGATTCGAACCTGTGACCAAGAGGTTAGTTTTCCTCTCTTTAACCAACTGAGTCAACCCTTGCGGGCAAATATATATAATAGATTTTCCTGATTTACTTTCAGGATGATGTTTGTAATATTTTCCTAATTAAAAATAATATAAATAATAATACTGTAAAAATGATTTAAGTAGATATATAGATGACATATTTTATATGCTCTTTAGAGTTTACTTTGTGAAATAAAAAATTTGAAGGGTGGATTGACATACATTTTAAGACTCTTATCTAGTATAGTTTCATAACTCATTTTTTAAAAAAAATCTGAATAAAAGTTTAATGTTTGAACTTTATTCAGAAAAAGAAAATATTTTAAAGCTCTGATCTAGTATACTTCCATAACTCAATTTTAATATTTTTTTTCTGAATAAAAGTTTAATGTTTGAACTTTTATTCAGAAAAAAAATTTAAAAAAATAAGTTATGAAACTATACTAAATAAGAGCTGATATGGATAGAAAATACATCCTAAACACACATTAAATATCACATTTATTACGTTTGGAATTCATGGCCAAACCCACTACAAACCAGGTGGTCAATGTCTGTCATGGACTAAACATGGCCCAAGTCGTCAAGACCCACGGGCAGAGGTCATCAGGGTCCACAAACATAATTTGTTCACGGGTTAGGCCCAATACGGGTAAAAGACTGGAGACATGACGTCCAACATGGATACTAACTCCTGCAAGGAAGGATATAGAATCTGCTACCTTACAAGAGTCCTAATTACCACCTAAGTTGGAGACTTGTCCACCAAGTCTCCCAATGCAAGTCTAATCCTAGACTCACATCTATATAAAGGGCTTTATCCCTCAACCTAGAACTATATTTTGGCTTGATTCTCTATAAAACAGAGATATATAGGCATCTTGCGAGGACAACCAATCCATGAACGCGAGAACAACCATTAAAGCTCGAAGCTCACAAACCCTAACATTAAATACTAACGAACCCTAGTTATTATTCCACAATATTTGGTGTCGTGTGTGGGAAAGCAGCAACAACCATGGTAAGCACGCGAAACAGAAGTAACAAAAGAGCCGATAACGTAGTTCCATCGCAAATAATCTCATCAACGGTGGAGATCCCTCCACACTCGACCTATGCCACTAAAGGTGGAGGAATTCCAGCGGCGGCTACTGCCGCCCAACCTCAAGGGATGAATCCCCTGGTCCAAGATTTACCTTTAGAGATGAATCCCTCAACTCTTTAAGGGACGAATCTCCCTCATCAACAGTTGCATGTGTCATCAAACTCTCAGTTTATCAGATACGAGTACTCAACTATCGTGACCCTAGGAGCCACCAACCCTCCATACGGGATGCCTATGTACCCTGAGATTGGAGGAAGTGGCCTTTTCTAATCGAATCGAAGGATAAGGGCGAACGCCCCAATACGTTCGTGGCTTGGCTTCAATTCCTGAAGATCGAGACTTCTCTAGACCTTACTCCACCAGAGACTCATATTCTTTAGAAGAGGAGACCGCCCCAAGGAGGAGGCGTGCTGGCAAGGAACCCCAGCATACAAGATACCAACAGCCCTGGAGCACCCAAGGGATGATTCCCCAGGACGTATAAGAGAGGATCAGGGCTCATGAAGTTGAGATCCAAAGGTTAAAGTATGATCTGGAGATGTACCAGATAATAAGGCCCCAACCTATAGCAAGACCAAGGGATTTTCCTCCGTCATAGACCTATAAAGGTCCGACACCAAGAGCTGACCCGAATGATTTGATGCCCTTAGGATGTGACGCCCTCAATCTCGGGGTTAGGAAATGAGGACTCACACACCTTTAATCTAATAATTAAATAAGCATAAACCCCGATTAACTACTAACAGGATCAACAGGATAAAGTATTAGACAAGATTACAACTACCAATCATAAAATATAGCTCACAATCCCAAAATATTATTAAATAAACAATATCGATTCCGGCTGGGAACCGATAGATAACCCATTGTATCTTTACAGATTTCCCTCTAGGCGCGTGCTCACTCAAAAATACCACTACCTGCTCTGGCAACCAGAAGCCCTCAACATGGTAGGGACCACCAGGTACGCTCTTACGAGCAGTGCGCCTAAGCCTGGCCATCTTCTTGCTTAACTGCCATGGTTAGATTAAAACAAAACATATGAGTATAAAACTCAGCAAGTAACTATAAAGCAGTTCTACGATATCAAATCACAATATACTTTACCAAACTCAGGGCATTCTACTTTATTTGCTCTAGGTGGCAGATTTCCAGCTTTTGGGTTAAGGAAAGGTTTTGAAGGAACAATATGGAGCTCTTAAGGAACAAGGCTCAATGTAGGATGAAAGCCAACATTCTTCACAAATCATTAAAGGATCAGAATAAATCTTCCAGAAAGAGGAAAGCAACAGAATTTCAATATATGGAATCAATCATATGATCAACAGATTAAAATCAGGGTTCTCGAGCTTTAAGCTCCATGTTAACAAAATCAACTCTTTCGTAAAACAATATAAACCATTTTCATTTTCAAGAATCAATTTACTGAACAGAAAGTACCAGTTCCCTTTTAAATAATCAATTAGAACCCTTGATTGGATCACTTTATCTTATATTTCATTATAATACGAGTGATCAGCCTGTACCGACCTCCATCCGGTCTTTAAGGTACCAATCGGCATAATTTCAGCCTTAAGTTGGACTAGCCCCGCTAGCCTCTTACGTCACAATCCAATCCATCAGGAATTCGTTTGGAAAACCTTGAGTTGGAAATAAAGAAATAGGTTTTCTAAAATCCATTTTATCATTACCAAGAACATGAAATCATTCAGACTCTTTCGAGTCGAAACTCATTCTTAAGTCAGATTTTAAGAAAAAATAAAGTTCAGGGAGTGATTCAAAGATAAGCAAGGAACAATTCTTAAGGATTCTGTATCAAGGATAACAAGGTACTTAAGTTAGAAGGATCAACATCTGTTTAGGGATCAATAGGGTGATCAGGAAATAAGGTATCACTAAATAGGGTTCGCAAAGATAATTATAAGGATTCAATACAATTCATGGCTTAATAAATAACTTGAACAGAAAGGACAGGTTATCAAAGGGTTGAATCATTAAGCTTATCAATAACAGATTAACAAGATCAAAGGCAGGGTATCTTAAATCAATATCAGGGTTTCACAATTAAACAATTCAATACTCTACATGGTATGAACAACATTCTCTTTATAACCATTTACACAAGTAATCAGAGTTACTTGCCTGAATTTACTTTCCTGAAGGTTGAACTACTGCCACCTAGTATACCCTTTCCTTTCCTAGCTTGAATGCCCTCATGCTCCGAATCTACAATAAAACCAAAACCTTAATCAATTTCTCAACTCTCGTTCCCGGAACGATCACTCAATTACGATAGCTCAACTATACTTTTGACTCGAACTATACGAGTATAGCTTATATACACACATCACATAGCACATTCTTTACTCATAGCCTTATATCACTTTACATATACTCGCTAAACCTTGACTATTTTCCCAAATCAAATATTTATAACTCGAACAAACACACAATGACATGCACGGCTATTTCTTATAGCTTTTAACCTCAATTAACTCAATTCCCTTTTTCTTTTATCCATAATTTGAACCAAAAACACAATCCAACAAGCAAAAATTTAAAGGTTTCACACATAAACACTCAATCATTCTATCATTTACCAAAAATCAGATTTTTGACTTTGAATTTCTTTGGCCTATTCGGCCTTAACCACAATCACAATCAAACCAAGACATGCATTAACAGTTCCTCTTTTAAATCAACATGAAATCTTATTACTTTCTAGTTAAACCCTAATTATACCAAAATCAAGTCACAAAAATCAATTCTTCTTTTTATTAACACAAGGTCGAACCTAGACCTTCACCATGCATTCCCAAATTTTGCATCCAAACAAATGTACAAGTCCAATTATCATATAATCTTAGTTAACATACTTAAATCACAAAAGAATATAGTCCTTTTGGTACATGCAAACATTAAGAAATTTTATCATCCAATCTTTACTAATTTCCAAGAATGAACATTAACAAGTCATGATCATTACTAAAAATCATTTTTTTTTATCTTTTAAAACCAAAATCCCATTCGGGTTTTTCAAAAACAACACATGCAAATGATTTCCTCAATCCTTAAATCACAAATCAACCCATAATCAAACATCAAATCAACAACTCATTCATTTTAACACAATTAACATGATTTTCTAAAAATAGTAAGGGCCATTCGGCCTTTCCCCAAGAAAACACACATGCAACTCAACTTTTAAGCTTTTGCATCTTTAATCCTATTAATATCTTAACATCAAACTAAATTAACATTACAACCAACAAGAATCAATTTATCAACTTGTAATCTACAAAACCATTCGGCCTTTTTATCAAAATACCACATGCAAACACAAATATTTGATTTAAAGATTCTAGAGCTCAGTTTTTTAACATCATTGCTCACCACCGGTTCACCGGAGTTCATCACCGGTGGCGGTGGCATCTCGGTGGTGCCCCCATTCGGGGGTTTCCAACCATCAACCACCCATTTTCACAAGTAATACATACATGCAAACACATATCCTCACTCAAAACACAAACCCTTTTGTTTTCATGAAAACCGAACTCAAAAACCACCAAACCCAACTTTGATTTTTCTCAAGAACTTGAAAATAGCTACATGCATGTATGTATACAGGTAGATATCTCTATTTCTCACACAATCAAGGTTCTATACCCGAAAATAAATGAAGAACAAGTGAGAGAGAGTGAAGAGAGAGAGAGAGAGAGAGAGAGAGAGATGAAGAAACGAGAGAAAAGAGAGGAAGAAGAGAGGGGCTCGGGAAAAAAAAGAAAGGAGAAGGAGGTGGGGTGGTTTTATATTACCAAGGGAGGGTAATATAGTAATTAGGTTATTCTATGTTTTGATTCCCTTTTTATCCTTAAAAGAAAATAGAGTTGATCTGCAAATACTTCTCTCGGAAAGATGAATTTGTTTTGAATAAAAAAATTTAACACGTAGATCTTGAAATTATCTTTCCAACCATTACTCATAATAAGATTTTGAGCGTACGGTTGATTTTATATGATTTTTACAAGTTTGTGCTAGTAATAACACTTTATCACATAAAAATCAATTTAAAATGCAACGATCACCAAATAAATCTGTCCATCATTTTTAGAAATTCTACAGGATTATTACGAAGATAACAGAACAAATATCATGCTTTCATCTTAGTCGGATAATTTTATAAAAATGCGTGAAGATTAAATAAATCTTTATCTAAATCAAATAATTCCTTTAAATTCACAAAAATGTTACAAAGCACATAGTCATGCACACAGATAGGCAATCACACATATATGATCACATAACGACTCTGGTCTGATCATAGAATTTGTCCTCCTTTAATCTTTATCCTTTTCTACGCGTACCGGGTCACGTTCAGCCTGACGGCCCAACGCTCAGCATTTCGATTACGCTTCTCATTATCATTACCAATCGACACGTCACTTAGGACGAAATACTTTATTTAAACACTCCTTTCATTCAATCACATATAATTCACATTTTATATTCTTTATATCCCTATTAGGACGGGTTCCGTTCTACCTGACGGCCTGACACCACAGCTTAACTCGTAAGCTGACTCTTTAAATTGGAACGTTTTTATTTACGCTCCTATACTCTAATATACAAAGAAGATAATTAATCAGCACTTAGTCACATAAATATAATCACATCATATAAAACATACTCTATTGACTATATTACGTCGCAAAATTCTCAGTCATCACAATCTACCCTCCTTAAAAGGATTCTGTCCTCAGAATCTAATCTAAGCAAATAGATGGGGATACTTTTCTTTCATTTCGCTTTCTAATTCCCAAGTCGATTCTTCGACTAGAGGATTTCTCCACAATACTCTAACTAGAGGTACAACTTTATTCCTGAGTGTCCTCTCTTTTCGGTCCAAGATTCGAACTGGCTTTTCCACATAAGACAAATCTGGTTGGATTTCCACTGGCTCCAACTCGATCACATGGCTCGCATCAGCATGATACTTCTTTAGAAGAGATACATGAAATACATTTTGCAGATGTTGCATTTGCGGAGGTAGCGCCAATTCATATGCCACATTCCCAACTCGTTGCAAAACTTCAAATGGTCCAATATACCTAGGACTCAACTTCCCTTTCTTTCCGAATCGGGTTAAACCTTTCAAGGGAGATATTTTTAATAAGACTTTGTCTCCAAATTCGAATTGCACATCTTTTCGTTCTTGATTTGCGTACTTTGCTTGTCGATCTTGAGCTGCAATTAATCTCTTTCGAATCATTTCTACCTTTTCCTTTGTTTGTTGAACTAGCTCTGGGCCAATTAATTTGCGCTCACCGACTTCGTCCCAATATGAAGGGGACCTACATTTTCTTCCATACAACGCTTCATAAGGCGGCATGCCAATACTCGCGTGATAGCTGTTGTTGTAGGAAAACTCAATTAACGGCAAATGATCGTCCCAATTTCCTTTGAAATCTATTGTACAGGTTCGCAACATATCTTCAATTGTCTGAATTGTCCTTTCACTTTATCCGTCTGTCTGCGGATGATATGTTGTACTCATTTTCAACTTAGTTCCCAAATTATCATGGAATTATCGCCAAAATCTCGTGTTAAACCTTTGATCTCTATCAGACACGATAGATACAGGAACTCAATAACGCATCACAATCTCATCTAAATACAATTTGACCAACTTTTCCAACGAAAACCTTTAATTTATCGGCAAGAAATGTGCTGACTTAGTCAACCGATCGATCACCACCAAAATCGCATCATGATTTGACTTGGTTTTAGGTAATCCTACCATGAAATCCATCGCTATATGTTCCCATTTCCATTCGGGTATATCCAGTGGCTGAAGCAATCCGCTCGACCTTTGATGTTCCGCTTTGACTCTTTGGCACGTATAACATTTACTTATCCATTCTGCAATTTCCTTCTTCATGTTTGGCCACCAATAACTTTCTTTTAAATCCTGGTACATTTTCGTACTTCCAGGGTGAATTGAAAATCTCGAGTTATGCGCTTCTTGCAAAATCTCGTGCTTTAGTTCCATGATATTAGTGTTAGTCCCTTAACATTATAGCAAGAATTACAGAAGGGGGTTGAATGGAATTTTCGAACCTTTTTCTTAAAATAAAAATGTTCAAACTCGAATATAAATATAAGTGTATTGATTAGCACAATGTGGAATAAAAACTTAAGTGAACCAGAACACAAGTAATTAAAAACAAGAGTCTTTAAAAACTTTCTGGTGGATTTAATTCCACCAGAGATATATTATATCGAGATAACTCTGTGTGCAAGAATGCTCACAGCTGCTTACAAATATAAACTAATGAGAATACAGAGAAATGCGAATAATTCTGCTTACAAATATTTCTCACTTTTTGTATCTTAGATCTATATTTCTATTTGCTACTTCTTGGTTTATATATTACCAAGATTACAAAGTCAAAAGACAGGATCATCAAAAAAACTATCGGGTCTAATGTTTTTCTACTTTGTTCTCTTTTACCCAGTTAATAGGCTTCCTCATTCCATTTGCATACACTTCGACGCATGTGACCAGTTGTCACTGTCAACTGATATTTAAATTCTTTATCCGTTGAGTATATGATCATCCGTCGACTTTATGATCATCCATTGATGGCTTCATTGATCATCCGTCGACTGCTATATTGAACATCCGTTGATAGCTATTTGATCATCCGTCGATGGCTTTGTTAATCATCCGTCGGTAGCTATTTTGGCACTTGACTTCAATTCATTTATGCAGAATTACACGACATCATCTATGTACAATTAATCAACCTATTCTGCATATCTAGTTAAGTCAACATGACTTATATGCTACTACAGAATTTATACAAAGGTGTATGCAGAAATGTGCTACAGACTCATTATTACATAAGCTACTCACTCGA
Source organism: Apium graveolens (assembly GCF_009905375.1). Lineage (NCBI taxonomy): Eukaryota > Viridiplantae > Streptophyta > Magnoliopsida > Apiales > Apiaceae > Apium > Apium graveolens. The sequence continues at coordinate 87,386,097 of NC_133648.1, read as the reverse complement.
TGGATAATAAGTCATCATCCGTCGGGACTATAATGAGTTATCTGTCGGGACTATAATTCTTATCCGTCGAGTGCTACATTATTTCACTAAGTAAAATCTACTTGGGTGTTTTGTTTATGTCATCATCAAGTACACAACATATGCACAACAATCTCCCCCCAATTTATGTCTACTGGAATTATAGCCATAAATTAAGAGATACTTGATGATAACAAAACACCCTAAACATACAGCTTTAAAGAAAAGTAGATAATACTGAAAAGTGCTTCAATTAATCAAAATGTACAAAGTTTGGCTCACAGTCATTTTCCAAGATGCTTCTCTAGTCTGAGCAGATTTATCTAGTTCCTTGAAGGTCTGGATCTTCTTCCAAGCTTTCTGTTGTTTTCATCAATCTGATTTTGGAGCTGTCTGTGGAATTCCAGTTCATCAGATTCTGAGAGATTTAGCTTTCCTTGCATTTCCAAGAGAGTCTCATTACTAGAGATGCTCAATTGGTATTCTAATCTGAAGAATCTTCTCACAGCTTTGTCATCCATGAACTCCATCAGCCAATAGGGCCTTAGATGCACTCTTCTCTCTGTGTATGGGATGATTAGAGTCTTTGGGAGTGCATCTTTAGCTCTAACACTCCTTAGGTCTTCAATCTTCTTCAATACTAGTCTTCTTGCTGTGAGATTGAACCCAAAGTTCTTCTTGAAGGATGAATAGACTTTAATCAGTACAGCTTGGCTCTCTTGAAGAATCCTGTGAAGTGGCCACTGAATCTCCTTTCCTCCTTTGTACTTGAACACTAACCTTTCAGGTAGGTTCCTGTATGCATCAATACCTCTTACTTCATCTAGTTCATCTAAATAGAGATTTAGATCAGAAAATTCATTGATGTCACACAAGTACAAGTAGTCTCCCCTATTGACTTTGGGCTGAGCTTTGACTATAGATTTGGATTTGAGAGGAGACAGCTTAACTTTTTGACTGCTCTTGACTTTGTTCTTTTTGGATTGCTAAGGATTGGTAGATTGAAGTCAGGAATTGACATGTTATCCCAATCTATTGGCTCATCCTTGGGCACAATAGGTTCACCATGAATATTCCTGTAGGGATCCACCACCCTTATATCTTCAAATACCACAGAGGGCTTTGATGCTTGAGTTGTGGCTGGTGTGGATTCCTTAGGAAATTGATCTTCCAATTCCTTGTCAACAATATCCAGTTTCTTTTAGTTCTTTTAGCCAATTATTTCTTTATTGGAGATTTCTTCTGTTCTTCAACTTGTTTCCTTGATTCTGTAGCTTCAGATGGTTGAGAGGGAATTTGTTGAGATGAATTCATAGATTGTAGCTTGGCCAAGATAGCAATCTGCTCTTTTTTTTTGTTTAATCTTCTTTGCATCTAGAGCAGCTTGCTTCTTTTCCTGCTTTAATCTGGCTTTTTCTTCTCTCTTTACTTAAGCAAATTAAGGATGTCCAGCTACCACACAAATTTCTTTCCCATTTCTGAATATCTTAGGAATCCTCCTTTTAGAAGCTGAATCAGTTAGATCTTTATAGAAAACAATTGATCTTGACAGAAGCTTCTTCTCATCAGGCTTGGGTGTCTCATACACAGTGTCCAAGGGGTTTTTCAAGGATGATTTTGAGTAGTTTACCCTTAGTTTGAGAATCATTTCAGCCTTTGGAGACTTGATGTAGGAAGATTGTCCTCTTTCCAGATAGTTCATGCTCATCTCATTCACACTTACTTGCTTGACTTGAGAGTGATGGATGGCTGACTTAGCTGGCTCCTTGACAAGTTGGAACTTCTTCTGTATCTCCTCATCAATCTTCTCCCAGTTGACCAAACTCAACTTTTCCTTCTCAGCAACTTTCAAGTTAGTTGTTGTTGCTTGAATCAGATCTATACCATCTGCAACTGGTGGCTTTGAGACAGTAATTGAAGGCACAATTACTTTACTGATTTGTATCTGAAGCTTTTCCCCCTCACTTGGTCCTTTCTCCCCCTTTTTGTTATCATCAAGTTGAGGGGTCAAGCCTTGTGCTTTAGCCAGTTGCATTAGAAGATTGGTCTGAGACTGTTGATTTTGAAGAATGGTGACCACAGAATTTTCAATAACTTGAACTCTGTCCTCCAATTTGGCCAGCTTCTTTTCAGCATCTAATTCTCTTCTCAGTCTCAGTAGCAGATCCTGCATGGTACCATAGGGCATGATTGAATCCAGCTTCTCAGAATTGTAGGTCTTCAAGTCAGCTATATCATTTTTGAGTTCATCCATACTCAGATTCTATCTTAATTGATGTAGCTTCATGAGATGTAGAGAATCTAGGTGGGCTTGAAGAATAGCCTTGGTACCAGCATTTGAGGTGTTAGAATGGCCTTTTGGATAGACATGATTTGTTTGACTAAGGATACATTGAATTGTCCTGGTGTAAACTCCTTTGTCAATGCCCATTCAGGTAGATCTGGAATAGAACTTGGGCCTTCATCTCCCCCTAAGTTCATGTTTCCATCAAATGAAACAGAGTCATCATCATTAGAATTTACTGCAAACTCTTCAGATGGCTCACCAGCTGTAGGAGGCATCAAATTGACAGCAACTTTATCCCTTTGTAGAGATTCTGAAGTATGTACTAGATTTAAAGTCTTCTCTGCCTCCTCATTGCCCTGAGTAGCCAACAGTTGATAGGCTGACACAGGATGAGTAAAAGTGTCAGCATCCAAGGAAATGTTATCAATTACAGCTTTGTAATATTGCTGAAATTGTCTTTCTTTTCAGCATCATCCACAATCATTGACTCGTGAGCAATGGCTGGATCCACCCTTATACCCTCTGTACCTGCTTTTCTCTCATGTTCTCTCTTTTGTTGCATCAGGGTCTCACCCTGGCTCCCCACCCTCACACCTTCACCTTCACCTACTAAGGTGGGACTCCTCTCACTCCCTTTTGCCAATCCTGAAGAAATGGATTGCAGATTTTCACTTATTTCCTCTCCTTTTTCCTGGGAGCAACCCAGACTCTCACTCAACACACTCTGCTCTCTCAATCCTAAGAGTGACTATACAACCACTAAATCTTCTGCACTTGAAATAATTGAAGTTTGAAGTTGTGCAGAGATACTCGATGGATGAGTGATATCCATCGAGTGAGTGGTTTTGCTATCCGACGGATAACTGCTGTTAGGTTTATCCATCGGGATACAATCACTACTCGACGGATGAGCAATATCCGTCGAGAGAGTAGAAATGAATGAGGTGGGAATAGAAACTATTGTTGACTCTGTGCTGTTTAAGGATATTTTAGGCACAGATGACACAACAGTTCCTGAAAGAATTGGCAAGTGAGCCAACAAATCATCTAAAAGATGATGCTCACTTGCACTAGATTTTGGCTTCCCCGACAGAGTTAAAGAAGGGGAATCAGGGATTGATGTGTTTATCATATCCACATCCATAGAGTTGGTTGGTGAGTATGGTGTTAGAGGTGCTTCTATAACTGATATTTGAATTCTTTATCCGTTGAGTACATGATCATGCGTCGACTTTATGATCATCCGTTGATGGCTTCATTGATCATCCGTCGACTGATATATTGAACATCCATTGATAGCTATTTGATCATCCGTTAATGGCTTTGTTAATCATCCGTCGGTAGCAATTTTGGCACTTGACTTCAATTCATTTATGCAGAATTACAAGACATCATCTATGTACAATTAATCAACCTATTCTGCATATCTAGTTAAAGTCAACATGACTTATATGCTACTACAGAATTTATACAAAGGTGTATGCAGAAATGTGCTACAGACTCATTATTACATAAGCTACTCACTCGATGGATAATAAGTCATCATCCGTCGGGACTATAATGAGGTATCCGTCGGGACTATAATTTTTATCCGTTGAGTGCTACATTATTTCACTAAGTAAAATCTACTTGGGTGTTTTGTTTATGTCATCATCAAGTACACAACATATGCACAACAATTAGGTATCCAAATACGTGAGTTAACATGGTATATTCCTTTCCCAACTTTTTGAGCTTTAGTTTCTTCTCCCGTCAACTTATCCTTTTCGCGATTCATTACTTGCTCTTGACAACATCGAATCTTTTCTAAAATTTCAGGTTGAAATGACATTGCATATATAGCTTCACCTCCAAATTCGGGAGTCTGCACCTCTATTTCCATCTTTTCAAAATCTTTGACCAATTCTTCTGATGTCGTTAACATATTCAATCTTTCCTTGCGACTTAGAGCGTCGGCCACCACATTTGACTTTCCAGGATGATAATTTATCGCACAATCATAATCTTTGATCAGTTCCAACCACCTTCTTTGTCTCATATTCAATTCCTTCTGAGTAAAGATATACTTTAAACTCTTATGATCCGTATAAATCTCGCACTTTTCCCCGTACAAATAATGCCTCCAAATTTTAAGGGCAAACACGATTGCTGCCAATTCCAAATCATGCGTTGGATATTTCTGCTCGTGCGGCTTGAGTTGCCTTGACGCATAGGCTATTACCTTCCCGTGTTGCATTAACACACACCCAAGTCCTTTATACGAAGCATCACTGAATATCACAAATTCCCCTTTTTCATCTGGTAATACCAATACTGGGGCGATTACCAATCTCTTCTTTAACTCTTGAAAACCATCCTCGCATTTTTCTGTCCATACAAACTTCTCATTCTTTCTTGTCGACTTCGTTAACGGAACGGAAATCTTAGAGAAATCTTGCACAAATCTCCTGTAATATCCGGCTAATCCCAGAAAACTTTTGACTTCCGTAGGAGACTTGGGTCTTTCCCAACTCATTACAGCTTCTATCTTGGCTGGGTCCACTTTGATTCCTTCTTTATTAACTACATGACCAAGAAATTGCACTTCCTTTAGCCAAAATTCACACTTTAAAAACTTAGTGTACAGCTTCTCTTTTCTCAGAATTTCCAAAAATCCTCAAATGCTCCTTATGATCTTCTTTCGTATTGGAGTAAATCGGTATATCGTCGATAAACACAATAACGAACTTATCCAAATATTGCTTGAACACTCGTTTCATAAGATCCATAAATACGGCTGGCGCATTCGTCAAGCCAAATGCCATTACCAAAAACTCATAGTGTCCATATCTCGTTCGGAACGATGTCTTGGGTATATCTTCCGCTTTTATCTTTAACTGATGATACCCAGATCTTAAATCAATCTTGGAGAAACATGAAGCTCCTTTCAGCTGATCAAATAAGTCATCGATCCGCGGTAGAGGATACTTATTCTTAATCGTCAATTTATTCAGTTCGCGATAATCAATGCATAACCTCATACTTCCATCATTTTTCTTTACAAATAACACCGGTGCGCCCCACGGGGATACACTCGGTCGGATTACTCCTTTATCCAACAAATCTTGTAACTGAGCTGCCAATTCCTTCATTTCAACTGGCACCATGCGATAGGGAGCTTTCGACACTGGTTCCGTTCCAGGAGCCAAATCAATCATAAACTCGATCTCTCTGTCTAGAGGTAGTCCAGGCAATTCATCAAGAAATACATCCAGAAAATCTCTTACTATCGGAATATCCTCGATCCTTACGGATTCCTTCTCCACATCCATGACATGAGCCAAATAAACTTCGCATCCTTGTTGTATTAATCTTCTCGCCTCAATAGCCATTAGGAATTTCTTCTCTTGCCTCTTTCCTTTAAATATCACCTATTCACCATCCTTGGTTCTTAACTTCACCTTTTTACTTTTACATTCTATTTGCGCTTCATGGTTTGTCAACCAATCCATTCCTAGTATAACCTCAAATTCTCCTAACTTAAAGGGAATTAAGTTAGCAGAAAAGTGCCGACCTTCTATAGTCACATCACAATCGGGACAAATCTTTCTAGCAATAACTTTCTCTTGATTTTCTACCTCTATAATCAAATTAGGTTCTATAGGGTACGCAACATAATTTAACTTATCAAGAATACTTTCAGAGATAAAAGATCTAGCTCCAGAATCCATCAAAACTTTTACTTCTACTGAGTTAATAACAAGCATACCTGCTACCACGTCCACATCTTGCACCACATCTTTCATCGTCATGTTAAAGGTTCTAGCTCTGGGTTGAGCTGATGGTGTTGGGAGGGACGGTGGTCCAGCAATCCTAAGAACATTAACCTTCTGAACAGGCTCCTTGCAATTCCTGGCCATATGGCCCACTTTACCACACTTAAAACAAGCCAAATCAGGCTTCCTCGCTCCATTTGGGCATTCTAAAGAGTAATGACCCTTCTGGTTGCACTTAAAACACGTTACATCCAACTTATTACACCTTCTCGGGTGTCTCTTTCCACAATTCTTGCATTCTTGAATCTGGGGTCTGCTATCCTTCCCCGGTTGTCCTGTTTTCTGGAAACGGTTCTTCTGAGCTCCATTTCCGGGTTTAAACTTCTGAAACTTTTGGTTCTGACCTCCTCCATTCTTGCCAAACTTTCCTCTAAACTTTGAGCTTCCTTGCTCTTGCTCTGAGCTTTCAAATTTCCTCTTCCTTCCTTCATTTCCTCTTCTTGCAGCTTCCCGCTCACCTTCCACTATCATTGCCTTTTGAACCAAAGCAGCATAATTCTTGATCTCCAACAATGCTACTTGACTCCTAATCCACGGCTTAAGTCCATGTTGGAACCTCTTAGCCTTCTTCGCTTCCGTATTCACGTACTCAGGTACAAATCTAGATAATTTCGAAAACTTCACTTCATATTCCGCTACTGATATTTCCTCTTGTCTAAGGTCTAGAAATTTCATTTCCAACTGATCTTGCATATAGATCGGCAAATACTTCTCCATAAACATTTCAGTGAACTTCTCCCATGTTAAGTCTTTGCCTTCCAACAACGTCTTTGAAGACTCCCACCAGAAACTTGCTTCATCTTTCAGGTAATAACTTGCATACTGAGCCTTCTTGTCATCCTTAACTTCTGCTAACTCAAAAGCTTTTTCCATTTCTCTCAACCATGACTGCGCCTTAATCGGGTCTGGAAAACCTAAGAACTCTGGGGGATGAACAGATTGAAAGTGTTTGAAATTTCCAACTTTAGGGGCCACAGGTTGTTGCAAAAGCTGAGCAAGTCTATTCATCATGGTGGTTTCTGGGTTTACTTCTGGGTCTTGGGTGGCAATTTCTTCTTCTTGGTGATCTGGTGAGTTGGCCATTTATTACAAACCTGATTGAGCAATTATTTAGAAATATGATAGCATGACATATATATAACAACAGTTTCTATAAAATCTCTTTTGTGGGTTTTAAGTTTTACCCAATTTGCACATGCAATCCTATTACTTCATAATTCTCGCATCAGTGTTGTTTTGTCATGGTATAAGGTAGGGTATTATGAATTTTAAATATGGTTATACGAAAACATGGTTGCATAGAAACATGATATTGAGAACAGTTTATGAGATATTTAAGGTGCTCAATGGAAATCAAGATAATGGATTTATTTAAAAAGGGTACATAAAGATAAGTCTGGCTATCACAAGTCTTAAAATAAGGTACAACAATATAGCAGGGTTAAATAGAGGAAAAACTGGAAAATATCCCCCTATTTACCCCTAACTTCCAACAACTACTACTACAACACAGTTCTGAAATACAACAAGATAAATGAAAAAGGGATCCCGGCATCTGACCAAGTATCTCAAAGCCTACTGGCGCTGAAAAACAACAATCTACGGGCTTAACCATCAGTCCCGTCTAATCAACCATCAGTCCCCTCTAATCATCTAGAATCTCTCTCAACACAACCAACATCCAGCGAATGATCTTATGCAGCCTTTGGGCCTCAACATCTGCATCACTAGTGGATGGTCCCTCATCCAATCTCCTTCTGAAAACCTGCTCCACCATCTGAATCCTAGCTCTCCACTCCTCCATCACTACTGAAGTCCTCTGCCTAGAATCTCGAAACAACCTATCCACTAAAGCTCCCAACTCAGGAATGCGGGAGTAAACAAAGTCTCGATCCTGGGCTAACTTGCCACCAACACTGACAGGTACAGTCTTAGGCATCTCAGACTCTGGCTCAGGGGCAGGGGTCTCTGAATCTGGCCTCAAGGGTGAAATCTGCATAGGGATCTCACTACTCTCAGAAGGGTCCTCTTCTGGGTCTGAACTAACATACACAAGCTCCTCTGGAGAGGGTGGAATGGGGTCCACTGGGGTACCATTTAAACTAATCTCTGAGTCTGAGTCACTACCACTACTAGGATCCTGAGAGAAAACACAAAACAGCAACCAAGAAATAATGTTAGGGTTAAATAAAGCTTCCAGCTAACTCACACCCTAACTCTAGTTTCCACTCTAACCGATACACACTTTTCTTAGACTATACCTAATAGTCTAACTCAACTATATATGAGTCGAACTCTCTCGCAATATAGATATACACCCAAAATACCTCTTTTTATTCCTAACTTATCTCAGGGACTAGATCATGTAGCTCTTGTGGCACCCTCCAAACCCGGGTCAGAAGTTTGGGGTCCACAACACATACTCAATATATAAACCTGTATATAAAATATTATTTTTAATGACCCTGCTTTACATAACCACGGATCGCAACAGGTTAAAGTATGAAAATAAGCCACAACCTTAACTTTTATTACAACGCACCAAATCCCAACTAATTTAATTTACAACTGATATGAAATTATTCTTACAACCTTACTATCTCACTACTGCAATAAGCTCCTGCTAGCTCGATCAATCATAATCTGGAATCCTAGCTCGAACATTGAACTGAGAAACCTCGCTATCAACCGTATCCTTCTCAACTGTAGAATACATAAAAAGATTCACAAGAGTGAGCTAACTAGCTCAGCAAGTCATATTATCAATAACTGAGGTTAAACAATAATCAACGAGGTGATTCAAAGGAATCAAGTTTCTTGTTAAACAACCAATAGAATTGGATATTCATTTTAAGTATTTGGTATTTGATGGATATATATTTGTGGAGTAGTATTGTATTTGTGTGGTTTAATATCTGGTAAATCAACAAGAAATGGTTCACCAAGAATAAGGCTTGCGGCTTAAAGATCGAATGACGTGGCTCAGGTTCAAGGCTGAAGGATTCAAAGTATTTACGGTATAAAACAGAGCTATTTTGGGTATTAACAGTATGTCACAAGAGAATTTAAAAATATTTGCTTTATATCTCGAAAAAGGTTTAGAATTACTTGCCTTATCATAATCGATTTCAACTTCACTTGTATTTGTCTAATGACTCCATTCAACAATCACTCGTCTGCTTTTCTTATGCCTCGCTTTTATCCTCTGATTACTTGCTGTATTTTCTACATGTCAATTCTATTTTTTGATCACCTGCTTCCCTTTCTTACGCCTTGCTTACTCTGCTAGGCATTATAAATATCTATCAATATTTAACTCATACGATTCTATTCGATATACACTTCCATCTACCCTTCGTTTCACCCAAATCCGATTAACGGATCGAAAGTTATGTTATAAACAAGTAATCACCGAATATATAGACCGACAGTCAACCAACAAGTCACATATAACACATAGCACGTCACATAATCAATGATATATCATTTTTAAAGAAGTCTCGCGTCATAAACAGGCTTTCAGGTAATTAAAATGATTTTTAAAACATTTTTCGGAATTAAAACGGGTCGTTGGATCAATTTCAGAGTAATAAACAGGGTTCGGTTGGCCAATTCTGGCTTCGAAACAATTTTATAATAATTATCGAGCCTTGAAAATAATTTAGAATAATATTTTAAAGCTCGAAACTATTTTTCGGAATTTTTAAATCATTTTTAAATAATTAAATCCAATTAAATAATCAATTAAATCAATTAATAAATAATTAAACTAATTAATCAATTAATATTTAAATTAATTGATCAATAGAATAATTATTATTAATTAAAGTTAATTAATTAAGTAATTTAGATTAATTTTTTTAAAATTAAAAATAATTTTCAGAATTAAAATATTGATTTTAAAATATTTAAAATAATTTTTGAAAATAAACTATAACCAGAAATATCTTTTTTATAAATTTTGAAAACAGAAATCAGGTTTTTGTAGGTTTTTAAAACAAAAGTTCATAATTTGCAAATTTTCCAAACTAGGGGGTCGAAATGCAATTCGACCACCCTCCTTCCTCAACCTCGCCGGCGGACGGCCGGGAAGCCATTAACGGCGACCCGCCGCCGCGCAAGCTCGCCGGAAACACACCATAAAGCTCAGAATGATTCAAAAACTCAGGGAAATGTGTGGATAATTGCCAGGAACTTATTCCAGCAAACAAATCAAGCAAACAAACTCTTATTTAGCCGGATTTGTGCCTAGAAACGAAGAACTCCGACGAACTTTCAAATCACAACCACGGGCACTACAAGCAACGTCGATTAGCAAGGTATATATGAATAGATTGCAAATTTTAGGGGGAACAAAACCCACTATCTCTCAACATCAGTTAATCCCTGTTTAAGAAACCCCCAATTTTAATCAAGAACATTCAAACGAATATAAACCCTAGTTATACAATTCGAGAATCAAACCCTAATTTGAACATGTTATTGAACTCCAAATCGATCATATGACCTACCAAAATGACCAGGAAGAAAAGATCTACAACATGCAAGCATCAAATCATCCAAACAATAACTCGAACAAAAATTCACACTTTTAATTCTTAATAATTCTAATAAAAAGTAGTTTATAAGAAAATAACCTTTGATTCTGGGTTGAAATTGATGGCTGAATCAGATAGGAAATTTTTCAGGCTTCAATTCGAGTATATGCACGCCTTAATCCGATATCGGTAACGCCTCCGAATTTGTGTTTGATTACGAAGAACAGTTTATAATTATAGTATTTTCTCTGTAAAAACTCTGTAAATGTTGTTTGCAAATGATTTATGGTACGAAATAAAATACGGTAAAGGCTATTTATAATTACGGAAAATTAGTATCCCGTTGGATCATTCTGGATATAAAACGGTATGTTTATTTATAAAAACTGATCCAAACGGTATCGATTTTCGGGATAATTATCCAAATCAGTACAATTTGTACTGCGGTCTTGGTCTCAGCGCCTGGTTACACGTATTACGAGGTGATAATTGTGATAGTTTAATAAAAAGCTCACGTTTATCGAAAATACAAGTTTTATTGATTTACCGAAACAAATATTGTATCGAAAATGTTGCGCCGGGACCCGCGCAGGACAAACCGTACGCCGGATCGAAAAAGTCGAAACATGAAAAATGCTCGGAATATTGCAATTAGGTTAGGAAGAAGTTCTTGGAAGAGTTTCGGGTTCTAAAACGTGAAAACGGATGACGTCGGTTGGTTCCCGTTTTTATAAAATAGGTTTTAAATACCCGGAAAAAGATTTTATAAAATTCATATATTTCCTATAAAATCATAAATCAACATAAAAATAACTAGGAAGATATGACAATTACCTATATTTTATCTTGGACATATAAAAATTAAAATACTCAATTAATAATATTTTTAAACATCCAAACATCTTTAACACTTAACAAATAATTCACAGAATAGATACTGAACACATATAATAATTATTTATTAGCAAAAATAATTACACGATATATCCCGGATATTACATCTCTGATACCAAATTGTGACACGCTCAATCTCGGGGTTAGGAAATGAGGACTCACACACCTTTAATCTAATAATTAAATAAGCATAAACCCCGATTAACTACTAACAGGATCAACAGGATAAAGTATGAGACAAGATTACAACTACCAATCATAAAATATAGCTCACAATCCCAAAATATTATTAAATAAACAATATCGATTCCGGCTGGGAACCGACAGATAACCCATTGTATCTTTACAGATTTCCTTCTAGGCCCGTGCTCACTCAAAAATACCACTACCTGCTCTGGCAACCGGAAGCCCTCAACACGGTAGGGACCACCAGGTACGCTCTTACGAGCAATGCGCCTAAGGCTGACCATCTTCTTGCTTAACTGCCATGGTTAGATTAAAACAAAATATATGAGTATAAAACTCAGCAAGTAACTATAAAGCAATTCTACGATATCAAATCACAATATACTTTACCAAACTCAGGGCATTCTACTTTATTTGCTCAAGGTGGCAGATTTCCAGCTTTTGGGTTAAGGAAAGGTTTTGAAGGAACAATATGGAGCTTTTAAGGAACAAGGCTCAATGTAGGATGAAAGCCAACATTCATCACAAATCATTAAAGGATCAGAATAAATCTTCCAGAAAGAGGAAAGCAACAGAATTTCAATATATGGAATCAATCATATGATCAACATATTAAAATCAGGGTTCTCGAGCTTTAAGCTCCATGTTAACACAATCAACTCCTTTGTAAAACAATATAAACCATTTTCATTTTCAAGAATCAATTTACTGAATAGAAAGTTCCAGTTCCCTTTTAAATAATCAATTAGGACCCTTGATTGGATCACTTTATCTTTTCATTTCATTATAATACGGGTGATCAGCCCGTACCGACCTCCATCCGATCTTTAAGGAACCAATCGACATAATTTCAGCCTTAAGTTGGACTAGCCCCGCTAGCCTCTTACCATGACTGGACTAGTCCCACTAGCCTCTTACGTCCCAATCCAATCCATCAGGAATTCGTTTGGAAAACCTTGAGTTGGAAATAAACAAATAGGTTTTCTAAAATCCATTTTATCATTACCAAGAACATGAAATCATTCAGACTCTTTCGAGTTGAAACTCATTCTTAAGTCAGATTTTAAGAAAAAACAAAGTTCAGGGAGTGATTCAAAGATAAGCAAGGAACAATTCTTAAGGATTCTGTATCAAGGATAACAAGGTACTTAAGTTAGAAGGATCAACATCTGTTTAGGGATCAATAGGGTGATCAGGAAATAAGGTATCATTAAATAGGGTTCGCAAAGATAATTATAGGGATTCAATACAATTCATGGCTTAATAAATAACTTGAACAGAAAGGACAGGTTATCAAAGGGTTGAATCATTAAGCTTATCAATAACAGTTTAACAAGATCAAAGGCAGGGTATCTTAAATCAATATCAGGGTTTCACAATTAAACAGTTCAATACTCTACATGGTATGAACAACATTCTCTTTATAACCATTTACACAAGTAATCAGAGTTACTTGCCTGAATTTGCTTTCCTGAAGGTTGAACTACTGCCACCTATTATACCCTTTCCTTTCCTAGCCTGAATGCCCTCACGCTCCGAATCTACAATAAAACCAAAACCTTAATCAGTTTCTCAACTCTCGTTCCCGGAACGATCACTCAATGACGATAGCTCAACTATACTTTTGACTTGAACTATACGAGTATAGCTTAAATACACACATCACATAACACATTCTTTACTCATAGCCTTATATCACTTTACATATACTCGCTAAACCTTGACTATTTTCCCAAATCAAATATTTATAACTCTAACAAACACACAATGACATGCACGGCTATTTCTTATAGCTTTTAACCTCAAACTCAATTCCCTTTTTCTTTTATCCATAATTCGAACCAAAAACAACATCCAACAAGCAAAAATTCAAAGGTTTCACACATAAACACTCAATCATTCTATCATTTACCAAAAATCAGATTTTTGACTTTGAATTTCTTTGGCCTATTCGGCCTTAACCACAATCACAATCAAACCAAGACATGCATTAACAGTTCCTCTTTTAAATCAACATGAAATCTTATTACTTTCTAGTTAAACCTTAATTATACCAAAATCAAGTCACAAAAATCAATTCTTCTTTTTATTAACACAAGGTCGAACCTAGACCTTCACCATGCATTCCCAAATTTTGCATCCAAACAAATGTACAAGTCCAATTATCATAGAATCTTAGTTAACATACTTAAATCACAAAAGAATATAGCCCTTTTGGTACATGCAAACATTAAGAAATTTTATCATCCAAGCTTTACTAATTTCCAAGAATGAACATTAACAAGTCATGATCATTACTAAAAATCATTTTTTTTATCTTTTAAAACCAAGATCCCATTCGGGTTTTCCAAAAACAACACATGCAAATTATTTCCTTAATCCTTAAATCACAAATCAACCCATAATCAAACATCAAATCAACAACTCATTCATTTTAACACAATCAACATGATTTCTAAAAATAGTAAGGGCCATTCGGCCTTTCCCCAAGAAAACACACATGCAACTCAACTTTTAAGCTTTTGCATCTTTAATCCTACTAATCTCTTAACATCAAACTAAATTAACATTACAACCAACAAGAATCAATTTATCAACTTGTAATCTACAAAACCATTCGGCCTTTTTATCAAAATACCACATGCAAACACAAATATTTGATTTAAAGATTCTAGAACTCAGTTTTTTAACATCATTGCTCACCACCGGTTCACCGGAGTTCATCACCGGTGGCGGTGGCATCTCGGTGGTGCCCCCATTCGGGGGTTTCCAACCATCAACCACCCATTTTCACAAGTAATACACACATGCAAACACATATCCTCACTCAAAACACAAACCCTTTTGTTTTCATGAAAACCAAACTCAAAAACCACCAAACCCAACTTTGATTTTTCTCAAGAACTTGAAAATAGCAACATGTATGTATGTATACAGGTAGATATCTCTATTTCTCACACAATCAAGGTTCTATATCCGAAAATGAATGAAGAACAAGTGAGAGAGAGTAAAGAGAGAGAGAGTGTACCGAGAGAGAGAGAGAGTGAAGAGAGAGAGAGAGAGAGAGAGAGAGAGAGAGAGAGAGAGAGAGAGAATCCGAGAGAGAAAGAGGAAGAAACGAGAGAAAAGAGAGAAAGAAGATAGGGGCTCGGGAAAAAAAAGAAAGTAGAAGGAGGTGGGGTGGTTTTATATTACCAAGGGAGGGTAATATAGTAATTAGGTTATTCTATGTTTTGATTCTCTTTTTATCCTTAAAAGAAAATAGAGTTGATCTGCAAATACTTCTCTCGGAAAGATGAATTTGTTTTGAATAAAGTTTTTTAACACGTAGATCTCAAAATTAGCTTTCCAACCATTACTCATAATAAGATTTTGAGCGTACGGTTGAATTTATATGATTTTTACAAGTTTGTGCTAGTAATAACACTTTATCACATAAAAATCAATTTAAAATGCAACGATCACCAAATAAATCCGTCCATCATTTTTAGAAAGTCTACAGGATTATTACGAAGATAACAGAACAAATCTCATGCTTTCATCTTAGTCGGATAATTTTATAAAAATGCGCGAAGGTTAAATAAACCTTTATCTAAATCAAATAATTCCTTTAAATTCACAAAAATGTCACAGAGCACATAGTCATGTACACAGATAGGCAATCACACATATATGATCATATAGCGCTTCTGGTCTGATCATAGAATTTGTCCTCCTTTCATCTTTATCCTTTTCTACGCGTACCGGGTCATGTTCAGCCTGACGGTCCGACGCTCAGCATTTCGATTACGCTTCTCATTATCATTACCAATCGACACGTCACTTAGGACGAAATACTTTATTTAAACACTCCTTTCATTCAATCACACATAATTCACATTTTATATTCTTTATATCCCTATTAGGATGGGTTTCGTTCTACTTGACGGCCCGACACCACATCTTAACTCCTAAGCTGATTCTTTAAATTGGAACGTTTTTATTTACGCTCCTATATTCTAATATATAGAGAAGACAATTAATCAGCACTTAGTCACATAAATATAATCACATCATATAAAACATACTCTATTGACTTAATTACGTTACAAAATTCTCAGTCGTCACATAGGAGATCCTGATGATCCAAACCCTCCATTAATTGAAGAAATTATGAACACCAACATTTAGAGGAAGTTCAAGATTCCCACCATCAAGGCGTCTAATGGAAATGGCAACCCAACCAATCATGTTAGGACGTCCTCTAACGCCCTGTTGATATATCCCGTGAACGAAGCTATCAAGTGTCGGGCCTTTCCCAAACCCTGTCGAGTATGGCTCAAAGATGGTATAGCCGTCTACCCCCCCCCCCCCCCAATTCAATTGGATCCTTCAGAGATCTGAGCCATGCCTTCATCAAGAAATTTATAAGTGGTAGAGTTCACTAGAAGAGCTCGGCTTCTCACATGGGTCTTTTCCAGGGAGCAAAGGAGGCCCCTACAGACTACCTGAACAAGGTTCACAAAAGAGGCCCTGCAGTCTCACATCTTGACGATAAGGTAGTTATGATATCCCCACAATAAGGGACTAGGGACGAATTCTTTAAGATGTCCCTGGTCAAGCGACCCCTAAAAGCATGGTGCAGCTCCACGATAGGGTCGAAAAGTTTATCAAGGTGGAGGAAAGTATGAAGAATGCACTGATGAATAATGAACCCAAGGGCAACCAGAAGCGGAAGATGGATCAAAAGTATGATGCCAAGGACAAATATCCTCAAACTCACAAAAACTTTGACTGCACTTCTAAGAAAAATCAACCACCAATGATCACTGAGTATGCAAGGTTAAACGCTTAAAGAAGTCAAATCCTTTGGGAAATTGAGAAGGACAAAGAGTTCAGATGGCCGAAGCTACTAAGGGGAGACCCCGTGAAAAAAGACAAGGGCCGGTATCGTTGGTTCTATAGAGATGTTAGTCATGATACCAACGATTGTAGACAACTCAAGGATGAGATTGAGTATTTGATCCGAAGAGGTAAGTTCGGACGTTTCACCAAGGGTAAAGAGACTGGAGGCCAAAATAGAGATGATGATCGAAGAGATGACGATCGAAGGGGCAACGACCGAGATCATAACCAACAGCCCCGAGGGCTAGTAATCAACATGATCTGAGAAGGCCCAACCGCTGCTGGGACTACAAGAAACTCTCGAAAAGCCGATGCGGAAGAAATGATGAATATAGTCGGAGAGGCGCCTAAGCGTGCTAAGACTAACATGACGCTTGAGTTCGGTGGCCTCGACCTTGAATGTTTGAAGTTTCCCCAAGATGATCCTCTAGTTATCACCCCGATAATTGGAAATTGACCTATCAAAAGGGTCATGGTCGATAATGGAGCTTTAGTAGACATTCTGTTCCACGACACGTTTCTAAGGATGGGGTACACTGGCTCCTAACTAAACACCTCTGATGCACCCATCTACGGGTTTAATGGAGTGGAGTGTCAAGTAGAAGGAGCGATTCTTCCCGTGACTATTGGGGAAGAGCCCAAAGAAGCCACGCAGATGTTAAACTTTTAGGTGGTCAAGGCAGCCTCTACCTAAGTGTAATCATGGGGAGAACCAGGATTCATGCATTAAAGTCTGTGCCCTCGACTTACCATATGGTACTTAGTTTCCGATGGAACTGAGGGCAGGTTCTCCCCATAGAAGAAATGGATGTTCGTGAGAATGAAGAACTTCGAGGATAGCCAGTTAAGGACTTGGTCACAATCCCCTTGAACCTTTTAGACTCGGATAAGGTCACATATATAGGAGCATCTCTGGATAAGCCCTTTAAGGGCCAACTGATATGCCTGGAATTGACCCTGGCCTTATAATTCACAAGTTGAATGTCGATCCAACTCGAAAGGCTGTCAAGCAAAAGAAGAGAACTTCTGCCCCTGATAGACTGAAAGCCATCAAGCAGGAGGTCGAGAAGCTCCTAGAAGATGGATTTATTGAAGAAGTGCAATTCCCCGAGTGGTTGGATAACCCCGTGATGGTCAAGAAAGCTAATAGAATGTGGAGGATATGCATCGAATTCACTGATCTGAATGATGCATGCCCAAAGGACTAATATCCCATACCTAAGATTGATACCCTAATCGATGTCACTGCTGTGCACGAGATGTTGAGCTTTATGGATGGCTTCAGCGGTTACAATGAGATTAAAATGCACAAAGACGACACCCACAAGGTATCTTTCATGAATTTGGTGTCTTTTGCTATCTTGTTATGACTTTTGGACTTAAGAATGTAGGAGCCACTTATCAGATATTGGTGAATAAGATTTTCGCCAATCCAATTAGAAAGATCATGGAGGTCTATGTTGATGACATGTTAGTCAAAATCCTAGCCAAGGCCGATCATAATAATCACCTCAAAGAGGGATTCCGTGGCGACCCAAAATCCGGGGTCAGGGATCTAAGAGGCCACGTCACCTTGAGTCATGTTTAACTCTTATCACGTACAACAATATATATATATATATATATACTCACACCTTTACGACACCACACTTATCAACACACACACACACTTACAGGTTATTGTCTTGGAAACGAACAATTCATTACTAGAGTGTATCAATCCACAAAGTGATAATTATTACAGACCAAAAGTGATTAAGTCTTACCACGAGTGTAACCTTTATTTAAGGTTAGACTGGAGTCCAAATATACGTTTCTTCATTATTACCTTACATAAATCATACTTGTAAATATGTCTGACTAAAAATAACTGAAAACTAATCCATCTTATACGGTCTACTTGGGGTACTGCACCGAACATCCTACGGAATAGCTAGTCGTTTCCTAGCCATTTCCTACCCGTTTCCTGGCCATGAATTTCATGATAGGCATCTTGATTCACTGTTGTGTTGTGTCATTTTAAGAAAGCAAGTGTGAGCTATAATGCTCAGCATAATAAAGTACAGTATGAAAAAACTGTATAAGAAATTTATATCAGTTTCCACATATGATATATATATGTGTTTATTTAAAATAGTTTTTCTTGGTGTCACACACCTCTTTTCAAAATAACTCTTTTACTGACTTATTAGTCTGCAAATACCTTAATGATAAACCCAGCGCCTAGGCTTAGGTTACGGTATTGCATCTCAATTCCAATTGTAAGAATATAGGATATTTACCGGAGCCACTGCACACGAAGATCAGTTGTAATACAGAAATCTGTAACCTTTTCTACTGGTAGAAGGATGATTCCCTTTTCTGTGTCCATCCCTCTCAGGTACACACTTCGTGTCTATCCCTCTCAAGACACGGTTTTGCGTCCATCCCTTTCAGGTACGCATACTCCACATGTTCATCGGAATATAAGGCACCTTCTCATATGGTAGTAAATTGGTAGTCTCCCCAGTCCACGAAGTACTAGAGTCTACCCCTCCCTGTCCTTGTAAGAATCCTATCATATATCTGGAACTTATATTGTTCCCCAAGCATATTGCTTGTTGATAGGTACACACCGACATATATATATACATACTTCTGAGAATTTTTGGGGAAAGTATTATGATAATGTGAGTTGACCATTGTCAACAGATAAATAATTAATGGAAATTTCTTTTGACACTATAGTTAAAATAAGTCGAGATAATATTCCCGACGATCCAAAAAGATTAGAATGATTTTCTGAAACTCAGAAAATATTTTAAAATAGGTTTTATAAATTTTAAATCATATTAAATTATTTAATAAATATTTAATAATTGAATAATAATTATTAAATAATTAAACCTCGAATAATTTTATTTTAAAAGAATGTTTGAAATAATATTCCTAAACTAATTTATGTTTAAATAATTAAAATAATCTTTAATAAATATAAAATAATTGGGTTTGAAATAAATATTTGTTGGAGAATACTTCTCCTATTTCAATGAATATTTGAAATAGTATTCAATGCTCGATTAATTAAATATAGTTGAGAAAATACGATCTTTAAAAATTATTTTAAATAAATTCGAGGTATTTAATACTTCGCAAGAGGACATTGAGTCTCTTGATATAAATACGTATGGACTTTTAATTGTCCAAAAGAACTCCGGGATGGTTCCCGGGTTTTCACTTTGTAAAATATGACCGACTCTCGGTCTTATAATTTATGCATCACCCTTTATTGTAGCGTTAAAATATTCTACGATATACTCATCGTGAGTTCAATCATTATCGATACGGAAAACTCGTATTTTACTATTATGGCAAATATGTCATTTGTACAAATGACAGTAAAACAATTTTCACAGCACAACAATATATTGAGTCGGGTTCATAAACTTTCCTGGGTACTTTGAAGTGGGGGTGCTCTAGGGTCCGCCTGGAAATCTATAACTATAAACAATTATCATTTCGTTAGATTCCGTTCGTATTTATCGTTACTTGTACATACGCGATACTTACTATTCATTCACATAACTCGCTTTACTCTCATTATTCCAATAAGTACAGGTACTTGTCATATTCGCTTCCTTTTTGAAATCCCTTATGTCCGTTAATGTCTTACATTTTGTCCCTCGGCTCCACTCTCGATTCTTAAGGGTTTCTATTCGCGCGATCTCGGCTCCGACATTTTTATAAAATTGAAAAATCGATATTTTCACTTGATATTTTTATGGTAGTTAATAAACTCCATTTCTTACTCTATGTAAAAAATCTCATTATTTTAAGTCGATCATTTCTATTTCTAAAGTTTGTAATTCGTAGCAGTTTTTATCGCGTAAATCGTTTTCACTAAAACGGACTTAACTTTTGAACCGTAAATCAAAAACAAGCGATTCAAGCGCCTAAATGATCCTTACAACAAGATATATCATTTTTAAGTCTTACTTTTCAAGAAATCACAGTTTATACATTCCGTAATTTTGCAGAAAACTTATGTTTACGATTCTCTCATTTTAACGACGTTACGCTCGCGACTCGGGTTTCGTTTTCGCTCGAAATCATTAACCAACCATCATCAATCACAATACCATCATTTTAACACTTACTCCTCTCAAGAACATCATGTTCTTGAGTCCACAACATCAACCTTAATAACTAATTATCTAATCATCAAGAAAATATCAAATCAATCATCAATACTAGGTTTAAGATCCTTAATCTTCTTGAAACTTAAACCTTAAACAAAATTTTGGGTAAGGATTTATATCTTTATTGAAAGCTTGGAATGTTTTCTTCTTGATGGTTGAACCTTGGGGAGGCTTGGTTGTGCTTAAGGATCCTAAATCATGCCATGAAAATCAAGAAATCAAGAAGTGTTACTATTTGGCACTATTCATCATCACTTTCATGGAATTATTTGACTATCTAAACCTCAATAAAATGCTTTAAAAAATTTATCTTACCTTAGTTTGATATGTAGGAAGATTAGGAATTAATTGGAGTATTTTATCATGGCTTGAAGTTGGATTTTGAAATTTGATTTCTCCTTCCTTTTCTTCAAGGCCAAATGGAAGGTTTCAAGAGAGAGAAGAGAGAGATTTTTGTTGCTTGCCTTTGTTGCTTCTTGGAAATGTGATAAATATATTAGTATATAATCCTAGGATTTGCAAATCTCATCCAATCTAGCTAGTTGGCCTATTTTCCAAGCTATAATACTAGCCAAGGTACTTGCATTACTATTCGTTCTACTATTTGCTAGCTAGGTTACTATGTTCTCTAGGTAGGCTACTATTTGGTTGTTAACCATGGTTAGTTTCTTACCTTAGTTAGTTTGCATGGTTTGCATGGCTCGATACATTTTATTTATTTGCTTACGTGTTCGCTTGGTCGCTTATTCATTTTCATAATAATTCTTCGTAAGCGGTTCGCGAGGTAAATCCTTTCATATATGTCATTTATGCTTTGAAGCCTTGTACTTGGGTTTGAATTTGTAGAATTTTAGATTCGTAATTATATTGTGATTCTCGTATTCCTTGAAGGTTTGTAGATATGGTCGTTTTACAAAGTTCATTTTTTTCGAAAACTAATAGCATTTACATACACTTATTTGGTACGTATAATCACATTATCGGCTCGGAAACTAAATTTCCCATGCATAACATAATGTGAGCTAAAAAGTTTTCACCGATTGTCAGGGTTACTATTCATCAAATATTTTACAAAGTCTCATACAGATTCGAAGTGCAGAAGCACCACAAGATGATGTTAAACCCTACCAAGTGTGCTTTTGGCGTGGGTCTGAAAAATTCATGGGGCACATGGCCTCATAAAGAAGAATCGAGGCCAACCCCGACAAGGTCAAATCCATCCTAGATATGGAGCCACCACACTCCATCAAGGATGTTTAGAAGTTGACCGGAAGAATTGTGGCTCTCAGGAGGTTTATCTCCAATTCTGAAGACAAATGTCTGCCCTTTTTCAAAACCCTGAAGAAGGTGAAGAACTTCGATTGGACAGCTGAGAGCCAAGAGGCCTTTAAGCAGTTAAAGAAGTACATTACTGAGGCCCCATTATTGGCTAAACCTAGTCTGGAGGACATCCTTTACTTATACCTCACGGTCTTTGAGCAAGCTATGAGTGTCGTCCTAGTAAAGGAAGAACAAAAGCTCTAGAAGCCTGTCTACTAAGTGAATTTGGTGCAGGCATAGCCTTAAAAATCCTCGAAAGGTTCATGATTGAGTATGCTTTAAAGTTGGACTTCCCAACTACGAACAACGAAGCGGAATACGAAGCTTTAATAGCCGGATTAGGCATGGCTAGAGCCGTGAGGGCCAAGAACCTTAAAGTATGTAGGGATTCAAGACTTGTTGTTGCTCAAGTCAATGGAGAGTTTGAGGTCAATAATGACACAATGGCCAAGTACCTGAGAGTTGTGAAGGGAATACTGATTCAGTTTGGTGAATGGTACGCTGAACATATTCCGAGAGAGGATAACACAATGGTCGATCCCCTATCTAAGTTTGCGTTATCTGAAATCAAGAACTACTCGAGAAGTATCTACTTTCAAGTCCTAAAGACCCCTGCCATACATGTCATAAATTTGATAGTGCCAATTGGTGTGGCAAGTTATTGGATTAATCCAATTAAGACTCACCTTGAGACTAGATGGCTTCCCGATGATGCCCAGGAGGCACGCAAATTATCGGTGAGAGCATTGAGATATTCGTTGATTGAGGACCTCCTGTACAAAATGTCTTTCATCATTCCATACTTAAAGTGCTTGAGACCTCTTGAAGTAGAGGAAGCGCTTAAGGAAGCCCATGATAGGATATGTGGGAAACACTTGGGGCAGGGCCCTCGCTCACAAGATAACTCGATTGGGATTCTACTCGCCAATAATGTTAGCCGATGCAGAGACTTATGTGAAGAAATGTGACAAATGCCAGAGGCACACTCCTATAGTATGACTGCCCCCAGAGAGGCTTACATCCATCAGCACACCCATCCCTTTTGTAATATGGGGAATGGATATACTTGGTCCATTTACTGTAGCATCGAGACAAATGAAGTTCATCGTGTTAGCCATAGACTACTTTACAAAGTGGATTGAGGCCAAGGAACTGGCCAAGATAACCACTCAGTAGATCTCCCAATTTCCATGGGATAATGTGATATGCAGATTTGGAATCTCACGCATCCTAGTCACAGGTAATGGGCGACAATTTGATAATGCATAGTTCAAGGAGTACTGTAATGATAATAGCATAGAGTTTCGCTTCACCTCGATTGTACACCCACAGGAAAACAGGTAGGCGGAAGTTGATAACCAAATTATCCTTAATGGACTTAAGAAAAGGGTCGAACGCTCGAGGAACACTTGAGTGGATGAACTGCTACCTATATTATGGGCATATCGTACCACCTGGAAAGTGATGATTGAAGCTACCCCATTCATGTTGGCTTATGGAGCCGAAGCTCATAGAGATCATTCATGGATCACGTAGGGTCAAAGTCTATGAAATAGAGACCAATGAAGAAGGCATGAGGCTCGCTCTCGATCTCATTGACGAGGTCAGAGATGAACCAAAGCCGCAATGCAGTGCATCAACGAAGAGCCTCTCTCTATTACAATAAAAGGGTTAAGGAAAGGTTCTTGACCAAGGAGACTTGGTCTTAAGGAAGATTAAGGCATCAAGAGTCGGGGAGAGAGGAAAGATAGCCCCTAACTGGAAAGGGCCTTATAAGGTCAAGAAGACACTGAGACGATGATCCTACAAGCTAGAGACCTTGAACGGTGATGAAGTGCCCTGTACTAGGCATACTTCAAACCTGAGAGTTTATTATGGTTAGGACTCACATGACAAGTTCCTACCATTTAGTAGTAGATATAGAAATAAGGTCGATGAAATCATTTTCAGTTCTATGTAAGGGTTGAACCCATTATCCAAAGATATTTTCTGTTTATGAAAGTTCATTTCTAACATCTTGTCTGCCAATTTATTTAAGTGCGGTCACCTAATGAATGCAAGTCTTGAAGGACCAAATGCTAAAAATAAAAGATAAGAATGAAATTGGAATAACGTTCTTGATGAAAATAAGATAAAATCCTGAAGGATCACAAATCAGTCCCAAAGGACACTTAGGTTACCAGCCGAATAATTCAAAGCCCAAAAAGGGCAACAAATAAATGAAGCTCTGAAATAGAAAGGACACACGTGGTGTCTAAAGCAATGCAAGGCCATCATAATCAATCATCTGAAGAATCCCCCTCCCCCTCATCGTCTGCTCCATGGGCGACCTCGTGCTCCTCCTCTTCATTTTCATTCTCCTATTCATTACTTTCATCTGAGCGGGACTTAGAAGAAGAGAAACTACTCCCCGATACCGGCTCCCTGATCTTCCCATAAAGAGCCCTCTTAGAGTTGGGGCTTCCCGAAGGAGCTTTGCCTTTAAAGGCGAAATTTCCACGGCTTGAACTGGATGATGGTTGTTAACGAGCAGCCTCGGGTGCAGACCCGGAAGCCTATCCGGATGGGAGGATCACAAGATTTTTCCAAAGGCAAGAGAAAAGGCTTGGGTCGACCACGTCTACATACAAGCTATGGATGTCCTTGGCGCCCCTGTTCTGACTATGGACGTCCTTGACGCCCCTGTACGGGGCGACCACGTCTGCATACAGGTTATGGATGTCCTTGACCATCTGATTTCTAGGTTCACGGGACACATATGATCATCCATCAGCTTGAAAAACTCTTCGGACTCATGGTACATATTCACATGTTTTCTCCACTCCGTCTTCCTCCTATAAAACTCCTTGGAGTGTTTCTTCTCAACGAGAGTGGCCTTTTCTTACTCTTGGTGTACCTTAGACTCCCACTCCTGAGTGGATACCTTCATCTTCTCCACCGAGACTTGCAATGCAGTATAGTCACTCCTCATTTTGATGCTCTGTGTGGAGGATGCAGCAAAATATGCATTGACTTGAAAAGAAATACAAAAAAGAAAAGTTACAAAAACTAACTCCACAAAAATCAAGTGAAAAAACACTAAGCCGACCAGGACCTTCATAGAGGTATGGTCCCGACCGACCAAGACTCAAGGGGGTCGACTCCCCCATGAAAGGTCTAGGACGACCAGGACCTCCACAGAGGTCTGATCCCGACCGACCAAGACTCAAGGGAGCCGACTCCCCCACATAAAGGGTCTAGGCCGAACAAGACCTCAATGAAGGTCTGTACGACCGACCAAGACTCAAGGGAGCCGACTCCCCCATATAAAGGGTTTAGGCCGACCAGGACCTCCACGAAGGTCTGATTCTGGCCGGCCAAGACTCAAGGGAGCTGACTCCCCTACAAGGAGGGTTTAGGCCGACCAGGACCTCCACGAAGGTGAGTCTTGGTTGGCCTAGAATCTTCCAAGGTAAAGAAAAATGCTCTTGAACGAAAATTTTACAAGTTAAGAGTACCTGGTATAAGGCGTGAGTCCCAACGCCCCGACATCGAGTATCTTCTCACCCGAAGAGACGTGAAGGAGGTCTAGGGGAGTAATGCAATTATTGGACCACTCTAAGGCGAGAGCCGAACTCCTGAACACCGAGTCGCTGGTGAATATGCCCCGTGAAGGGAGCCGAGTCATCTGTATGGAAGGGTTGGGTCGAGTGGAATGCTCACAAAAAAAAGTTTCGAGGGATTCCACGACCCGGCCGACCAGAACCTCCAGGGAGGTGGAGGCCCGACCGACAAAGAGCCATCCCAGCCGAGTCCTCCACATGGGAGGGTAGGGTAAAGCCGAGTCAAATGCCCTCCTATAAAAAACAATTTTTTTTAGAAAGTTCACGACCGACTCGTCTAGGCCGACCAAGACTCCACCTCCCAGGACCTCCACGGAGGTGGAGTCCCGGCCGACCAAGAGTCAAGGGAGCCGAGTTCTCCTACTGGAGGCCTTTTGCCTACCTGAACCTCAACGAAGGTTTGGTCTAGAGCCTCCTGGAGGATTTTCCGTGACCCTCCTGGGAAACTTTCGGATAAAAATTTGAATTTTTTTAAAAAATTTCAGGATTTTTTATGTAGCCCCGTTTAGGGCAAAGTCGTGAAGATTAGTCCTGATTAGGGCCGATTACACATGATTAGCCTGTATTAAGGGTAATTGGTGACTTGTGTGATATAATTATCTCTTATTAGGGTCGTTTAACTTATCCACGTTCATGATTAGTGTGAATTGAGGATAATTAAGTGACTTACGCATATTAATTTGTCCCGATTAGGACCACTTAGCCCTGATTAGGGCCAATTAGCCTCGATTAAGGCTGATTAGTGTACTTTAGCTTAAAATTAGGCTATGTTAAGCCTAATTAGCAGCTCGTACATGGAAATTAGCCCCGTTTAGGGCTGATTAGCCCCGTTTAGGGCCTATTAGCAGCTTTCACTTCATAATTAACCTTGACGAAGGTTAAAAGGTGATCAACGCTCGCTTTCTAGTCTCGATTAGGACGGTTTAGTGTTTTACACTATTCCATTAGCCCATGCAAATGCTTAAAGTGTGTGTAATCACACGAAATATATAAAAGTCGTTGTAAATATGTAGATCGCTCCATACTTTACGAATAAAATGACGATACCCATGAAGGGCCGAAAGTAGCCAGAGTCGCGAATAGACCATTGTAACTTCCGCGAAAACTCGAGTAGTTCTCCCAGAAGTTAGGGGCAAATGATATGGATATAAAATACATCATTAAGACACATTAAATATCGTATTTATTACGCCTGGAATTCATGTATAAAGCCCACTACAAACCAGGTAGGTCAAGGCCTGTCATGGACAAAAGACGGCCCAAGTCGTCAAGGCCCACAAGTAGAGGTCATTAGGGTCCACGAACTAAGTTATTCACGGGCAGGGCCTAATACGACTGTAATACTAGCGACACGTCGTCCAACATGGACATTAACTCATGGAAGGATCTAGAATCTGCTACATTGAGAATTTAAGTTTAAGCCCGTAAATAATTACCGACGAGTGTTTCATAATCTAATTTAAAATTTGAATGTACAACTTATAATCTATAAAGTGGTAAGTTGAATATTAGGAATGATATATTTTTTAATTTATTTTAATTTATCACTTTTTTATTAACTTAAATTTTTAAAATTTATATTCTTAAATGTCTGTCCAATTTAAAATTTACGAATTAAGATAATTTATATTAAAAAAATATATATTTTAGTTCATTTAAGTGAAAATAATTCTCACTTATAAATAAAATTATACAAATACTTATTTAACTTATAATTATTCGTTTAATTATCACTTATAAATTATTTAATTATTTTAAGTAATAAATTGTTTATTTTAAGATTTTTAAACGGGCTCAATTTCACTATTAGTAGCACAAAAAATTTCCAACTTAGTGATAATGTATGTTGATTAATTATCATCTTCAATTAAATATTGATAGAAATAAATCCACAAATAATTTATCTTCTCGGTCTCATCCATCCATTAAAACATAAAATTTAATTACATATTATAAAAGAAAATTAATTTTATATCTATAATAAAATAAAATAATATTTTATTACTTTAAAAAAGGGGGATGGTAATGAGAAAAGGCACGTAAAGGTGAACAAAATGGTTAACGACCTTGCTAAGCTATGACCAAATCCGAACAACGTGGGAGGGAAGAAAAATAAATAAAAAAACCCAAAAATAAAAATTGAAAAAGCGTTGAAAAACAACAGAAAACAAACAAACGCGCAAAAACACAAATCCTTTCAGCTTGGCTGAAATATAGAAAGGAGAGAGATATAGAAAGGAAACAGAGAGATAGAGATAGGAGGGAGGGAGAGAGAGAGTAATCAATTGAAATCAATCAAATCACCTCTTTCAATTAACAGCCTAAACATTACAACCACAATCCAGTACACACACAGCTCATTTAGTTACTAGTTGTTGATTCTCGTTTAACATTTTGATAGACTTTGGGGTTACAACTCTATTAGGTTGAAGCCTGTAGTTTAAAATTTTGTTAGTTGTATTAGGTAATTGGATCGAATCGGAAGCTGGTGAACTCGGCCGAGTTTCCGATCCGATTCCACTTGCTCCGATATGGTAATTTTTTCTCAGTTTTTACTGCTGTTTTTTTAATAATGATTATTGCTTGAATCTCAGTTTTCATGTTATAGTTTGTATATGCGTGGTTGTTGTATTTAGAGTTTATTAGAGATTGACTATCTCCTGACGTCTTTGATTTTTAATACTCGATTTTAGCAGAACTCGATAAAATGTCGGTGTGTGTGTTTGTGTTCGATTTTGGGTGTGCACACTGTCGTAGATGTTTTGGAGCAATATTTAGGTTTAGTTGAATTTCTGGTTTTCGATTGTATAAGTCATTAGGAGCACCATTTCTAGAGTTGTTTTAGCAAGATACACTTGATTTACTTTGTTTTTGATTTCCTATGTATGTGTATGTATAAGATCAGGATTTTTTTTAAACTTCAAACTTTTTTTAAAATGTTGAACCTATATCTATATGTGTTAGACCTCAGTGCGGTGATATTTGTTTTAATAAACAATTGAAATACTATGACCTTATTGCTAAAGAATCAGACTGTCATTTTTTTGTCAATAAGTGTAATTTTCGTATAACCGTTGTTCAACACACATGTAATTACGTTTCTGAATAATGAAAGTGATGGTAGTTATGTAAATAACTGGAAGTTTGGTGTAACTTAGCTTCAGCAGGTATGATTAAAGTACAACGCATATTTCTGTTGAACCTTATATGTTGATATCTTAAACCTTATGTTTTCGAATACTACTATTTCTTAGAAAAACGTTTGAATTAACAATTCACAAATTAACTTAGTATTATTATAACCCAACTTTGAAAAGATGAATTCTAGTTCGTTGGCATTAATTATAATTTTATCAAACTTGAACAGATGTATAAAAACTTCAACAAATGTATAACTTAAGTTCTAAATGTCCAAACAAGTTTCCAGGTTTTAATTTTAACCAAGTTTCTATTTAATATGTCTCTTGTCTCCTATATATAGTTGACATTCTGAAAGTATGAAATAGGAGTTCACTGTTCAAGACCTAATTTTGTTTGTAAACATCGTTGCAGGAGCAGGGTTTTACTAAATATAGTACTCAAACACAACTTAGGAGTATAATTACTTTTTTTCCACTCTGATTTGAAAGGGTCATTGAAACTATGAAAGGGTCCAAAATTAGGAAAAATTTGATATGTTGGCATCTCGTAAGTAAACGCCTTAGTACACATACGAAGTTCGATGTGGCATTTCTTTTAGGTTGGAGATAGTATATGTCTCTTGTTTATCGTTTGAAGGTTTATTCCAGTTTCTAGACAAATACATGTAAAGCATCTAAAGGTACCCCTGTTTTAAGTTGACTGGATTTCTGGGACAAAAATAGTTCTTTTTTAGGAATTGTTTTTGATATTTAATTCCTTAACATATCAGCCATAAAGGGTTGAGGTATATCTTAAATTTCATATTCTTAATTAAATTTTGTTGAAAGGATCTTCTTAACCAGTATGTATCAGATTACATATGTTAACTCTGTATGCCGAGTGGAAAAAATTAGTTTGGTAGAGCTTAAAACATACTTTAATCGGTCTTTGATGTCATTTGCTGCATTCTGTAATATAATATTGATATATTAAAAATTCTTATGAGGTTGTAGCAGTTACATGCATTGATAGTTGCAATTACAGCAAAATTCTAATATAATATGTTTGGTCGGCCTTGGGTCTGCTGTTCTGGTGATAGATACTGCCTCTTTATTTTTTGTTGATTGCTCGTAATCGTATTACTGGATCTGGGGAAAGATCTATTATCAATTTTATTATGTCTGGCGTTTCTAATTGTATGAAATTGAAATCACGTGAGTGCTGATACTCGTAATTTGTAGGTTGTTTTGGCCAGCTTAGGAATTGGATCCGTAGTATGGGTGGAGGATCCAGATGATGCTTGGATAGATGGAGAAGTCTTAGGTGTCAATGGTGAAAAGATTGAAGTTCTTTGTACATCAGGGAAGAGGGTGAGAACTCTGACAAATTGTATGCACAGACTTAACATGTGTTATTGTTTCACCATTCTGTTTTTTTAATGTTTGGTAGATGATTTCTGTAGTAAACTAAGCAGGATATTTTGTCATTCTTCCGGATGCACGTATATATACTTCTAACTTTCTTACATGAAGCAAGATTTTTTAATCTGACTTCTCTGACCTTTGTTTTAAATTTGGGCTATAGGTCGTTGTCAATGCTTCCAATGTTTACCCCAAGGATGCTGAAGCACCTCCATGCGGGGTGGATGATATGACAAAACTTGCTTATTTGCATGAACCGGGGGTTCTAAGCAATTTAAAATCTAGATATGATATCAATGAAATATATGTGAGTTCATAATCCTTCAATCACCTGGTCAACCTGAAAGTGTCTGCTCTGTCATTTCCTGTACTAGAGAGTATATGTGGTCGAAGCTAATTAACTTTATGGTGCCCCAGACTTACACAGGAAATATATTAATTGCTGTAAACCCTTTTAGAAGATTGCCACATCTTTATGATAGCCATATGATGGCCCAATATAAAGGTGCGGCCTTTGGTGAGCTGAGTCCCCACCCATTTGCTGTTGCTGATGCCGCATACAGGTACTGGATCAACATCTTTCGTTTAATGTTGTTTTAATATGTATTTTTGAATCTTCATTAAAAAGGTCAAATTCATGATGCAGAGTTATGATGAATGAGGGAATTAGTCAGTCGATTTTAGTTAGTGGTGAGAGTGGGGCTGGTAAAACTGAAAGCACTAAACTGCTTATGCATTATCTGGCTTACATGGGAGGAAGAGCTTCAACTGGAGGAAGATCTGTTGAGCAGAAAGTCCTAGAGGTAAAAATGCTTATCATGTGATTTGTTTATCAAGCTCACAAGTGAAGTAGAAAATCGCATTGCTTTTAATCTTTTACTTTGCTGCGTAACACGGATGACACAAGTATGCCCTTTTGTTTATGTATTCTTCTGCAGTCTAACCCTGTTCTGGAAGCATTTGGAAATGCAAAAACTGTCAGAAATAATAACTCAAGGTGGAAAAATTTGCTAACACAACATATTTTATTTTAAACTACACTTTTTTGAATGTGTCTGCATTATTGTTCTTTGTCTACTTTTAACTTATGTGTTTTGAGTTCTGTAGTCGGTTCGGGAAGTTTGTTGAGATTCAGTTTGATCATAAGGGTAGAATTTCTGGAGCTGCTATCAGAACTTATTTGTTGGAACGTTCCCGCGTGTGTCAACTCTCTGATCCTGAAAGGAATTATCACTGTTTCTACATGCTTTGTGCTGCACCGCAAGAGGTAACAATTTCTACGTGTGCTGGTACACATGTCTAGTTATATATAAAAAATTGTAAATTTATGTTTGAGTTTGTCATGATCAGTCTGACGTGGCTCATTGTACACTGTTGGCATTGTCAATATATGTTTTTTTATTGAAGCAAAATGTAATTCTTGCACCGAAGCCCATACTTGTCCAGGTTCTTGTTGTAATGTCTACACCTTATTTTGTAAATGTTGCGTCAATTGACAATTCACAATCTACTAACTGTTGTTTATATTTATACTTTATACTGCATGCTGGCTAGTCTGAGGACATTGTCTTTGTATTATGTTGTCAGGAGCTTCAAAAGTACAAATTAGAAAATCCAAGAACATTTCATTATCTTAATCAATCAAATTGCTATGAGATAGATGGATTAGATGAATCCAAAGAATATGCAGCAACAAAAAGAGCTATGGATGTTGTTGGAATTAGCTCCGAGGAGCAGGTAATTCTAGGTAGTGTCATTTTATATGGGAACAACAAAATTTCAACTCTGAAATTTATTTGAGATTGTCATTTATGAAATAATATTCCTGTTCTCAGGAAGCTATCTTTCGAGTCGTGGCTGCAATACTCCATCTGGGGAACATTAAATTTGCGAAGGGAAAGGAAGCGGATTCATCTGTGCCCAAAGATGACAAATCTTGGTTCCATCTAAGAACTGCAGCAGAATTATTTATGTAATTGGTCATTCTTGTACTAATCCATCCATTTTTAGCAGTTGTAATCTTATTTGGAAATGCAAAACTTAAATGTGACTTACGAATTGTCCATTTGTTTTTCAGGTGCGACACAAAAGCTCTGGAGGATTCTCTTTGCAAACGTGTTATTGTAACTCGTGATGAGACAATCACCAAGTGGTTGGACCCACAATCTGCAGTAACCAGTAGAGATGCTTTGGCGAAAGTTGTATACTCCCGATTATTTGACTGGTGCGTTCTATTTCAAATGCTTTGGAGTAGTGTATTACACTATCTTACGTTGATGTTACTTTTTTTTTCTTCTGTACATAATTTTTTTAGAGTAAAATATTGGGTTTTACCACTTTCTTGTGCAAATGTTTGTGCAGGCTTGTAGATAAGATCAATACTTCAATTGGTCAAGATCATTCTTCAAAGTACTTAATTGGTGTGCTTGATATTTATGGGTTTGAGAGTTTCAAGACAAACAGGTGCATAACTGGTACGCCTTTTGTTTATATGATTGTGGAGATCTGAATAATTGCAGTTAACTGCAACAGATTTTCATGTGGTTAAGTAACCGTGAGGTCGAGTTTGTTGGCCTCTCCGGGGATACTTATTGTCCTATGGGATTTTTTTCCATCTTTAATAACTGGATCTGTCCTCCGGTGCTGTTTAAACAATATAAATTCTTTTCTTTAATAACTGGATCCATATAGTGTAAGCTTGTGTGTCTGTGTCTTTGTCCCATGGGATTCTTTTCTATAAATTCAAGTATTTACTGTAAACCTTTCTGGTGTAGGCTTGCGTGTCTGTGTATTTGTTAAAGAATCAGTGATACTATTAAATTTTTCATTGTTTCCTGCCAATATTGCTGCTTTGTTTCACCGTCTTTAGAAGTCTAATTCTACAATAAAGATTTATAAACTCAGCAGCTACTTAAAAAAATCATTTCAAGTATAGAGTACTGGCTCTCTTAATTTTATTTTTAATTATTCCACCCAACTTATATATAAAACTCTTTGTTATATAAAGATCCATTATGACTGTTTCTTTCACCTTACAATGTGAAGACTCGTGATGGGACACTTGTGCTGGAGACTTCAGTATAACATCTTATCCATATAGAGATCATGCCATCGTTGTTCTTATATAAGAATTTTAACATGTGCATGGAATCAAAGATAAAAAGTTGATTTGATTAGTTAGATTTAGCAGAAACGAAGATAAATTATAATTGACAGCGGAAGCTTTTATTCAGAAGTCCAAAATTGACCATTATACTGCGCCTGTTTAAAGGTAGCACTAGAGGTGAAAGTTGCCCCAACATAGTATTTCTAAACTTGTTTTTTTTTCTGTCGTTTTCTAAATGCACATTATTTTTGAACACCGTCTTGTTTGATGTTTCTAGCAATTTAAGATTCTTGTAGAGATGAGTATCTCAAATAAGAATTGTTAGGTTATTTTATGTTATTTAAATGATGTGCTATAATTGCAGCTTTGAGCAATTTTGCATCAATTTGACAAATGAAAAACTTCAACAACACTTCAATCAGGTATTTCGTCTTAAGCATTTGCACACTGTTTCCCTCTTAAAAATACCATAATAATTTCAACGATTCTGTTGTATGACACCTAATGCCTTTTAATAGCATGTCTTTAAAATGGAGCAAGAGGAATATACCAAAGAAGAAATAAACTGGAGCTATATTGAGTTCATCGATAATCAAGATATCTTGGATCTCATCGAAAAGGTTTGTAATGTCATCCCTTGTAAACCCTTTCGTAATTATTCCTTGTATATCTTTAGTTCCATTTTAGTTAT
Source organism: Apium graveolens (assembly GCF_009905375.1). Taxonomy (NCBI): domain Eukaryota; kingdom Viridiplantae; phylum Streptophyta; class Magnoliopsida; order Apiales; family Apiaceae; genus Apium; species Apium graveolens. Next base: position 87,352,037 of record NC_133648.1, on the reverse strand, counting down.
TCATGCTGAAAAGAAATATGGAGTGTTGGATGCTTTAATTGTTCTAGATCATTTGGTTAAAAATATTCTTGACTAGCGTGCACTATTTGAGAGTTTGTTGACCTTCGATGTGAAGAAAGTTTCCAGAACAGAAACTGTACATTCTGATTAAGCTGCTTACTAAAGCAGAACACTTATCAATAGATGCCTGTGAACGTAATTCAATTAATCTTTTAAGAGTCATAACCCTCAACCTAGTTTGAATTGTCTACATGATCGTACGGAAGGTGGCAGTAAAATCTGAATTACAAGTACATATAAATGAAATTAATTTGGACCCCTGTTTATATCCGAAACTAGTTGATGCTAATTAAATCGTTGTAAGCATGTAAGATAAAAGTTGGCATTTTTAATTTACCTGTTTTTATGTACAAGTTTTCTGTTAAATGCACTCAATATATATGGGTTTAGCCAGCGATAAACTTAAGATGTTTGGTTGTCCTACATGAGGAGAAATATTCTTTTGTGTAGATATGTTTTTTAATGATATTGACCCCCATTTCCTAGTTATGTTAATTTCATGGTTATATTTTCACTTATGCTAATAAGTAATAATATATTAACATGAACATATGCCGCCTTGTGCAAATTAAGTTAGATTTACTGGTATCTACTTTATATTTTAAAGTTCAGAACCTGTAATCCATTTAAGTTTCTTGTTCTTTTTCCTTTGGGCTATTCAGTTTATTTATTTCTTATATTTTATTAATTTATTTTCCTTCCGTATCTTTGATGTCATGTATATTGGGATATTATAAAAATTGCAGACTAATTAATTATAGACATGATATTCTATGTTCAGATCTTCTCCTTTCTAATATATCCATTTTTGTTTCTTAGAAACCAGGCGGCATTATAGCTCTTTTGGATGAAGCTTGGTAAGTAGACTATGCAAAGGCAAACTCTTTCTGTTTACGCTTTTATCTTTCAGATAGACCCCTGTAGCACATTGCTTTTCAGGTCATCTAAAAGTATCTACTTATGATTTAATTGTTGTGCTAGTGAAATATCACTTTAATTGTTTTCTGTAGCATGTTTCCAAGGTCAACACATGAAACATTTGCACAAAAGCTCTACCAAACATTTAAGGACCATAAACGGTTCAGCAAGCCAAAACTCTCTCGTTCTGACTTCACCATTGACCACTATGCTGGTGATGTAAGTCTAAAGTTTTTATGTGTTGCATGATGATGCAGATGGCCAAAATTTATCAGAGTATGTTGTATGGAAGCCACAAGAATTCTACTAATTTGTGACAATTATTTCAGGTTACTTATCAAACTGAGTTGTTTTTAGACAAAAACAAAGATTATGTTGTAGCTGAACATCAATCTCTCCTAAATGCTTCATCCTGTTCCTTTGTGGCAAGCTTGTTTCCACCATCCGAGGATTCCTCAAAAAGCTCAAAGTTCTCCTCAATAGGATCACGTTTCAAAGTATAGTCTCTTTCAACCCGCAATTAATCATATTCTTCTTACAGGCCTTCAAAAAAACTGAAGTTTCATTATGTTCTGTCAGCAACAATTGCAATCATTGCTTGAAACTCTCAGTTCAACCGAGCCTCACTACATACGATGTGTAAAGCCTAATAATCTTCTTAAGCCAGCTATATTTGAGAACCATAACGTTTTACAACAACTACGTTGTGGGGTAAGTATCACCAATGTATATTTTATGAGTTGGAAACTAACCCATATGCATTTTGCTTCCGACTTGACATTTCTTTGTGTCTGTCTTCAGGGAGTCATGGAGGCAATTAGGATAAGCTGTGCTGGATATCCTACTAGAAAGCCATTCTATGAATTTGTGGACCGTTTTGGCATCCTCGCTCCTGATGTTTTAAGTGGCAGGTACGTGATTTAATTTATATTGTCTTTTGTATTTGTGCAAAATCTTTTATTACATTTGATGGCTTATTTTTGTATAAAACAAATAGTTTGGATGAGATCAACGCTTGCAAGACTCTTCTGGAGAAAGTGGGCCTTGAAGGCTATCAGGTAACTTGTGTGCCTGAATACCTAATGTTCTAATATTCTTCAGCATTTTGACATACAACTAATAGTTATTGTAAAATGGGTAGTAGTTGTCAAAGCAATTATCTTGTAAATACCTGTTCTATTATTCATTTTTCCTTTACCAAACATTTGTTGGTTGCTCATGCAGATTGGTAAAAGAAAAGTGTTTTTAAGGGCTGGTCAGATGGCAGAGCTGGATGCTCGCAGGACCGAAGTCTTAGGAAGATCAGCAAGTATTATCCAGAGGAAAATTCGTTCATACATGGCTAGAAAAAGTTTTATTTTGTTGCGCTGGTCTGTTTTGCAGATTCAGTCTGTGTGCAGAGGTACTTGACTGTGCTAGATATGAATGACCTGTGACAGTTATTTGTGTGACTTTCCTTTGTATTATATTTCCTCTTATCATTTCAGGACAACTTGCTCGGCATATTTATGGTGGCATGCGGAGAGAAGCCTCTAGTCAGAAAATTCAAAGAAATTTGCGAATGCATCTTGCTAGAAAAGCTTATAAAGATATGTGCCGTTCTGCCATTTCCATTCAGACAGGTATCCGTGGGATGACTGCACGGAGTGAACTTCGCTTCAGGAAACAGACTAGAGCAGCAGTTATAATCCAGGTGAGACTACTGTATGTAGCACATGGTTTTCTAAAATAAACTCTTCACTTTTGTTATGCTAAAACAAACTGCTTCACGCTTTTACTGACACTTCGTTCTCACATATAAGTAATACTCATAAATCCATGATGTATCCATGGTTTGTTACTCTTTTAGAAAGTCTTATTAGTTATATTTAGGAAATCTTCAATTACAAATCTTTTCTTTCGACATAAATGACTTCAATTTGTTATTCCAGAGCCATTGCCGTAAATTCTTAGCTCGTCTGCACTATAAAGAGCTAAAGAAAGCTGTAATTACCACACAATGTGCATGGAGAGGGAAAATAGCTCGTAAAGAATTGCGAGCACTAAAGATGGTGAGTACTGAGTACCATTGCTTACTCTTCCCTTGCCGAGTTGTTTTTATTTCTTCTGTTCCTGTTCTTTTTTGTAACTTGTCATTTCCAAAAAATTATCAAAAGCTTTACCTCAGAAATAAATTATAGGACTTATATGTCTTGATTTTTGGTCCTTTGAACTTATTAATACAATAAAATGAATTAGGCCGATACGGAAAGAAACAGTCAATTACAAAAAGCTAAAAAAGAACTTGTTATTCAGGGCAAAGTAGTATAGCCAAATCTCAGATGTGATTCTAATTTATGAGGTTTGGCGTTAGCCATGTCCAAAGTCCTGGTTTGCTGTGTAAAAATATAGAAATGCATCTCCCTGACTAATCCCCATTCTTTCTTGCCACCTAAGAAGAGAAAATCAAATGATAAGGACAGAAAAGATAAAAGAAAAATTGATAATCTGTTGAGCTCTGCTCATTTGGTGTGCCAACAGAAGTATATTTCAGTATCTGTATGGAAAACACTTGGTTAAGCAGTTTGTAACTTTAGGGAAAGCAATTGTTTTAGCCGAGAATAAATATGTTATCGTCGGTGTATTTAGTAAAATACTATATGCATCATATATTTTTATTAAGAGTTGTTAAGCACAGTGGTATATTTCTAGTGAGTTGTTAAATAACAATGGTATATATCTAGCTTTTCAAGTTTGTTTACTGGTGCATTTTGTTGGAGTATATTTTGTTTCTAGTTCTAACTATTTCTGAATACAGGCCGCAAAGGAAACTGGTGCTCTTCAAGCTGCAAAGAATAAATTAGAGAAGCAAGTTGAAGAACTGACGTGGCGGCTACAGCTTGAGAAACGTATAAGGGTAGGTTCATCTGCTGAACTCTTTAATTAACAAATACCCATTTCTAGCTTCTGAACGAGATTTATAGCATTCAAGTTCTGTTGTTGAATTTATGACTTCAAATTTAGTTTGTTTTGTTTTTAATTATAAAGATCGACAGAAACCAGTTGCATGTTGTTGCTACTACATTAGATAGTATATAATAATGTCTTAAGCAGAAAGTTTAACTTATGTACTAGTACTAAGTACAGGTTAATTAGAGGCTGTTGCTCGTTGCATGTGGAAGTTTGTGATTTCCCAATGATCTCAGGAAGTCTGTAGTTTGTAATTTGTATATGTAATTTTTTTTTTTTGTCTTTATAATTGGGGCGAAAGGTTAGTGTCTTTTGCACTTCACTGATGCCATGCGCAAGGCGACAACTGCTAATAATATCCACGAGGCAAGCAAATAAATCCCCATCCAGTAACAGCAGCAACATCTATAGAAGATCCCCTGGGGGAACTTTTTGGTGCTTTAGATTAATTACCAGACTCCTTCCCCACCCCTAAAAAAAGGGATAAAAGAAGTGAAAATCCATATCTTTTAGTTAGACAGTAAAGTGTTTTTGGAAATAAATAATTGCTGGACCGAAGTTAAAGTCCATCCCTGATGCTAACTTGTTGAGTAATCTGTAAAAGGCAGGAAGTATTATCATTATCTTAAAATGTGCTTCCTTCTAAGGATTTTACTGAATTGTTCCCGTTCTTTATCCCATGGTTTTCTGATATTATTTTTCGACTTTTTGTTTCAGGCTGATCTGGAAGAAGCAAAGACGCAGGAAAATGCTAAATTACAATCTGCTTTGCAAGATGTGCAACTTCAGTTCAAGGAAGCTAAAGACTTGCTACTAAAAGAACGTGAGGCTGCCAAAAAGTTGGCTGAACAAGCCCCTGTCACTGTCATACAGGAAGTTTCAGTTGTTGATCATGGGCTGATGGATAAGCTTACTGCTGAAAATGAGAAACTTAAGGTTAGAAGTTTGAAAATATATTGCATGACTTATTGGATATAATTATTTTGAGTTTGACAGAAATTTATTTTATATAACTACAGATTATGGTTAGCTCTCTAGAAGTGAAAATTGGTGAAACAGAGAAAAAATATGAAGAGACAAATAAACTTAGTGAGGAGAGGCTAAAGCAGGCCACTGAGGCAGAGTCCAAGTTAGTTCAGTTGAAGACGGCTATGCACAGGTTGTGCAAAAGGGGTCAGATGTATTTCCTAGACTTTTGGTAGATTAGTGAGATACTTACTGTTGTTTTTAATGCACAGGCTTGAGGAGAAAGTTGCTGACATGAAATCTGAGAACCAAATCCTTCAGCAAGCATTGTCAACTTCACCTGTAAAACGAAAATTAGAATTTGTATCAACTCCATCAACTAAGGTAAACATCTGTTCAAGAAAAACAAACAGTAATCTCCTTCTTATCCTTGAGACATTATCTGATTGTGGATTTTGCTTGTTTGCAGATTTTAGAGAATGGAATCCACGTGAACGAAGATAGTCGATCCATTGTAAGTTTATTGTATATAAAATCTGTATGCATGTTTTTGGGGTGTCAGTGTCTTGTTCATATGCTAACTGAAAACCTATTTACTGTAGGAACCACAAACTGGAACACCTGCAAAAAGTATGAAGACCGATCCTGATAGCAACTTTAAGAAGCCCCCTATTGATCGCCAACATGTAATTGATGATTTTGATTTTAAAGATGTTATCTTCTGGTTTTATGATGCCTTGAGGACGGCTTACCTAAAATTCTGCTGCAGGAGAATGTTGATGCTCTTATCGACTGTGTCATGAAAGATGTCGGGTTTAGTCAAGGCAAACCTGTTGCTGCCTTTACAATTTACAAATGTCTTATACACTGGAAGTCTTTGGAAGCTGAAAAGACTAGCGTGTTTGATCGTCTCATTCAGATGATTGGCGCAGCAATAGAGGTAATTAGAATGCATCGCCCAAGTCATTACTTGAATCATTGTGATAATTTGAATCAGATACATATATTTTGTATTGTGTCCTTGTTGCTTTTATTGTTTATTAACCTATCCGACCAATGCTGTCATTAATTATTATTATTAATATTAATTTTAATACTAACGCTAGCATCCCTCACTGTTTTGCTCTCATTAGCTAATTGGAGGGTTAGTTTTGGACTTCTAGGTTTGTGAAGCCTGCGAGAATGGGCAAATCTCCCTTAGTTTATTGATATAGTGCTTTATTATTTTTTAGATAAAAATTTTATTAGACAATTTTACTAAAACCTTGATCTTTAGAAGGTTGACTCAGCTACAACTTCCAAAATATTTATGCAGGTGTAAGAGGATATGGTAGATGTTAACTTTTTTTTCCCTAAATATGATTGATGTTAATTTAAACATGATAAGTCCTACATATTAACAAATTCAATTGTAATTTGTATACTTTTGTGGATCCTAGTTGTACTTAACCAAACAATTTTCTTTTTACATATTCAAGTAATCTACTTGTTTGATGCTTTCGAGGATAGAAGATTGTTCTAGTATTTGTTTTCTTGAGGATGGATGGAGTTATTTATTATGCATATTTCTAGTATGTGAAACATTGAATTAGCATCAGAAAGACTTGTGTCATTGCAGGATCAAGATGATAATGAGCACATGGCTTATTGGCTGTCAAATACAGCAACATTATTATTCTTGCTTCAAAGAAGTTTAAAACCTGCTGGTGCTTCTGGTGGAAGTTCAGCACGGAAACCACCACAACCGACATCCCTCTTTGGACGAATGGCAATGGTACTAAATTTCTTAACATCCCTACTATTTCTCTCTGCAGGTTAAATTAGTCTGTCTAATGCAACGCACAATGATATGTGACTCTAACAACCAGGGATTCCGCTCATCGCCTTCTTCTGTTAATATTGATGCCGCTACTGCTGCACTTGAGGGAGTGCGGCAGGTTGAAGCTAAATATCCAGCATTGCTATTTAAGCAGCAGCTTACGGCATATGTGGAGAAGATATATGGCATAATTAGAGATAACGTGAAGAAGGAGTTGGGATTGTTTCTTTCTTTATGTATCCAGGTTAGACTTCATTAACACTTTTTACAACTTGCATCAACGTTGCTTCTAGATTTCTTGCCGATCTGATATTGTTGAATATTGAATATGTACTCTGGCTGGAGCATTGACGTTCCCGCAAATAAGTTGACGCAGGACAGGATTTGAAACAACAACATATGATAATAGAAACAAAAAAAATATATACTTGGCTGGATTGATCGCAAAAAATCACTAATCACAGAAGGGAGAATAATTAGGGATCTCAACCCAAGAAGAGATGCAATTTGATAGCTCAGTATTATTTCAGCAACTAAATTCTTCTTAATATGTGGGGGATCACATCACTTATATAGGGAGTAGAAACCCTAATAACTAAACTAACCTAGGTGACTAAGGCCTGTAAATTATAGATAAACTACTTAATAATATACTTTGCCCACATTTAAAATACATAAAAAGAAACACTTTTATCTATATACAAAATGTTATATATTAATTAGTAGCATATATAAGAATTGTTCACTTCTGTTCCCCATCAAAAGTCTGTAACTTTTAGGTATTAGGTGGAAATTGGCTTTCAAGTGTAATTTTCATTCTCTTTCCTACTTTTCAATATTTGTTCGATGAATATAAAGTGTTTGTCTGGTATGTAAAGATGCTTCTGAAGGATCATGTATTTTTCTTTCGTTATGAATTTGGACACTATAAAGCAAGCTAAATCTTGTATCATGGTGGGTACTGGGCAGCATTTTGATATGTATATGGTCTCTAGAAAATGTCTTGCTGATTCTTAAATTAATGCTCTGCCGTTAAAGTGTGCTTTTAATGAATTTGCATCGAGGTTTTTGTATTTTAGAAAAATACTAATATTATGAACATGCAGGCACCAAGGACATCAAAGGGAGGTGCACTAAGATCTGGACGGTCTTTTGGCAAAGATTCTTCAACAAACTATTGGCAAAACATTATCGATTGTCTCAACACTCTTCTCAGTACCCTTAAAGAAAATTTTGTAGGAACCTTGTTTACATATAATATATAATATATAATATTTGATATTTATTTTAATTACACAAGACAACTCAATCTGATAATTTTCTATTTTCAGGTTCCGCCTATCATTGCTCAGAAAATATTTACCCAAATTTTCTCATATATTAATGTACAACTCTTTAACAGGTAACTTAAGTTTCTTGCTATCTCTGTTCAGACCTTTTTCCGTGTCACTATGCATGGCAGATCATAACTTAATGCTAACTTTCAATATTCTGCAGTCTTCTACTACGTCGTGAGTGTTGCACTTTCAGCAATGGCGAGTATGTAAAATCTGGGTTAGCAGAGCTAGAGCAGTGGTGCTGCCAAGCAAAAGAAGAGGTTACTTTTGTTGACCTTATTAAACTCCCGGCCAATAAATCCTTAATTAACATGCTTGTTTAATGTCTTCTTATATTGCGTGACTTGTTGTCCTTGTACCTGAATCACAGTATGCAGGTTCGGCTTGGGATGAACTTAAGCATATTAGGCAGTCAGTTGGATTTTTGGTATGCTACTTTTCATTTAAAGCCATATACATAATGAAAATGCATGTAGCATCATGATTTGTAGGTTTTTCTTTTTTCATTATGCAAGGATACATCTTCGTTTCTGTTCTGTTCATATTTTTTTTGTTCATGCAATGATTTTGCCTTTGTAATTAGATTATAAACTTGCGATATGCTGGCAGCTTAATATTATTTTTTCTCCTATACAGGTTATTCATCAAAAGTACAGAATTTCTTATGATGAGATCATCAATGATTTGTGCCCTGTAAGTTCTCTGTACCTCTCCCATCCTTTATTTCCTGCACATATCTCTGTTTTCGTTCATGATAAAAAGGACATAGGAGACATCTCGAAATGGCCGGTCCTTATAGCTCATTGCATTTGTTTCATATATGATGCATGTGCTTGCACTTACACGATGTTGAACTAAGTTTCTAGAAGTGCATTGTTGTTTTTTAACTTCTTGTACATGGAGTGACTTCTAATGACCAAGAATTATCTGGATGTTATAAATTAATTTAGTGGACACATCTATATACTCCGTGATATTAGCCTAAATACAAATCTTTATATTTCAGGTCCTAAGTGTCCAGCAGCTATATAGAATCTGCACTCTGTATTGGGATGATAATTACAATACTCGAAGTGTTTCGCCTGATGTAAGTCCTATATGGGCAATGAAGCCTTGTGCTAAGTTTTGAAAGTTAATTATTCTCTTTAGTTATTTATGTAGACGCTAAACAATTTAGATTTTATCCTCATTCAGGTTATTTCGAGCATGAGAATACTAATGACCGAGGACTCTAACAGTGCCGAAAGCAATTCTTTTCTCTTAGATGACAATTCCAGGTGATAGCTTGTCCTATTTTTGTAAAAGTGTTATATTACCATTTCTTGCATGTTAAAAGTAAAGATAAGTTGTCCTCAAATAATCTGCATGCAACTGGTATATAGCACACGCATGTCTACCTTTATTTAGAAAATTTAAGTGCTAGAGGGAAGGGAAATAAATTCTTTGACGAGTTGGTGATTATTTTTAGTTTCAACATCTTCGGAAAATATTAGAAGTCACATGCATTCGTACACACCTCACAAATATTGACCTATACCTAATATAGTTTTTCAAGGGATATAAATTTTCTTTGAAGGAGCCATAATTTATCTTTTAGTTCAATATTTTTTATTAATTAGCACACATTGACCACTACAGTTACTCTGAATGCAGCATTCCGTTCTCAGTTGAAGACTTGTCTAGTTCACTGCAAGTGAAGGAGTTTTTGAATGTCAAACCAGCGAATGATCTTCTTGAAAATCTAGCCTTTCAGTTTTTGCACGAGTGATTTTTATAAAAACTCGAGCATGCTTTTCTTACATCTGCAAGGTACAAAAACTTGAATATACTTGGAGGACATACTATATGTTGTGCATCCTTTCTTTTTTACGGTTCTATATTGTTTCCTTTCATACCTGCCCATTTTGTATAATTAATCTATTGGATTTGTTCGTTAAGATTTCACTAGCACAGGGGCAGGGGTATCTTTTTATTCAAGGGTGCGGTGCGTCTTGTTTTGTAGTTTTCAATTATTTTCTGTCACTTTCGGTAGCATTCTTTGTAGGAAGATAGCTGGGAAGTTTGTCCCTGTAGAAAGTCAGGTTGAAAGTTTTGTTCATCTGGCCATCAAGTTAAATTTGTAATGTAAATAATCATATGACCATACGATGATATTTCTAAGAAGTATTTTGTATTTTAATTCTTTACACCCTTGTAGAGCGGTGTGCGCAGTTTTATTGAACGTCTCATGTTCTTATTTGTAATCAGATGTTTTTTCTTTGGTTTCTAATTCATTTGGAAGGAGATTTTTTAGCCCCTTCTAGAACGCATTACAGTGTATATATACATATAATTTACATTTTGGCAAAAGTTGAAAGCTTTAATTTGATAGTCTAATATGAATGAATTGTTGCATTCTGATTATACTTGTAAAACAAAGGAAAAATAGTCCTGGATCCCATTACTTGTAATTATGTACACCATGCAGATGGCTAATAGCTTGCTCTAAAGACTTGTATTTATTATATTGTAATACAGTTGAAATGCAGAAAACCACATGCTAGTTTTTAGTTTTTACAGTATATAATATATTTTTTCTCTAGTAAGGAAGCATTGTAAGAATATGTGCACGATAACGTTTTGCAGGAAAAAAAAACAAAATCAGGTGTAGAACCAATAACAAAAGTTAAAAAATGCACAAAGTTTTGGAGGTTGTGTTCAATCTTTAGTAAATTTAAATGAGATTGTAAGTTTAAAAAAATTGGAAGTACATTTGTCTTTATTGTTTTATATTTCTGTTGATATTATCATCTTCCTTGAGGTACTTGTGCAATGCATTGAATTTGAGAAAATGACTAAATAGACTACGTAATATTTTCTGCCGACATATCACTTGTTAATAATTACCATCATATTTCTTGGTCAGTAAAAGTGAAAAAGAAAATATCGTATTACAGTATAATCTTAAAGTTTCGGATTTAGTTATCTAAACTCTAAAGACTAAAATGCTTTATAGCACACATTGGAAATGTAAAATTAGCCATTCATTCAAATGCTATATTTTCTTGTATAGACTGCAATGTATTGTACAAGCCAGTTCTTTTTCATTTTCCCTTTGCACCTCTTGGCGTATTTCTATTCTCTAACTATTAACGATATGCAGTCTATAGAAGAGTCTGCTCTAAAAGGAAAAACACTCGGAACATAGGAGTATTATTTTGAACAGAACGTGCAGTATTATCAAATATAAATATCTAGGAAGGCTTGACATAAACATTGACTTGGAAGTCACAATTGAAACAAATGGTTGTTTCAATTTCAAGTCACATTTCAGCCCATGAGAAATGCACAAGGGGGTAATGGCATAAGGCCCTTGGCCAACGTTGGTACCAGGACCATTAAACAGCAGCTGCTGGTGAATTTGGACCCCCTACTGGACCATTTTTGTCTTGTTCATACTTCATTACCCTAACCATTACGACCGGATCTAGGGGGGATTAATTTTGTGCATTTTGTTGTTTGTACAACAAGCGCATATGCATGATGGGGACGGGTCTACAATAACTGTTTGTTGTAGACCGTATGTTAGTTGTAGACCGTATGTTAATAAACAGGTTATCAGCAGTTGGATGAGGGATGAAGGGCTGAGATCAGCCGGGCCGCTAAAACTTTCCGCGGTTAGGACGGACCGCGGAAAATTTCCGCGGTTGGGTACTGCTTCTTTATCCTCCTTATCCCCAACATCCTAACAACTCCTCATTCCATCACACAAAAACACCAAAATTTCCAAAAAAAATCTATTCTCCAAGTTTACATTTTAGGCGATTTTGGGGCATTTTCATCAAGAAATTCAAGTAGTTTTGTAAATTCAAGGTATATTTCTTGTCCTAAATTTCACATTTTCATGGCGGATAAATTATTTGCTCGTATGTTTCGTCATAAACGTCAAAATGAAAAAAAAGAGGCTATTGATCATAGTTTACATCTTGATGATTTAAATACTAGTGAAGAACCTAAAACCCCTGTATATGTTGAAGATGATTTTATGGAAAAAGTGTCGTCGCCGAGAGTAGTCAAAATAAACGGCGTAGAGAGGTTTATCCTAAAAGTGAGTGCAAGGTGAGGATGTATGTCAATTATCAAAAGAAAAAATGTCTTTGGGAGGTAACTAGCCTTGAATTGGTACACAACCACAGTCTTGTTCCCCTAGTAAGATGAATTTGGTACAACGCGAAAGACATGTCAACACCACGACCCGTAGTTTGATTAAAACGCTTTATGGTTCGGGGGTTCGTAATTGTCAAGTGATGAATGTGATTGGTAACATTCATGGAGTTAATGATAAAGTTGGTTTCAATGTTAAACATGTTAGGAATGAGTTAAGAGACGAGAGGAAGAAAAGGTTTGAGATTAGTGACGCCCAAGCGGGGTTGGACTTGTTGCATATGTTGAATGAAGAAAGTGGTTCTAAATATTTTATTAGGATCGAAGTTGATGAAGAGAATCGTTTGAAGTGTCTAGTATGTATTGATCCGAGATGTATAATGGCCTACCAAAATTTTGGCGATGTTGTGGCTTTTGATACCACTTATCGGAAAAATAGATATGCAATGTCATTTGTCCCATTTACCGGAGTCAATCATCATTATCAATCGGTTATTTTCGGGTTTGCATTGATGCGGGATGAACACGCGTCGACTTTTGAGTGGATGCTTCGTACTTGGCTTGAAGGTGTGGGGAATAAGCCTCCATTGACTATAATCACGGATCAAGATCAAGCCATGGCAAGCGCTATTGCGGTTGTACTCCCGAATACTACCCATTTATTGTGTTCTTGGCATATTAGTCAAAAAATTCCCGAGAAATTAGCTCATTATTATTCGGCTTTTCCGGAATTCAAGACGGACTTCAACCATTGTATTTATAAATCTCTCACCGAATGTAATTTTGAGGCTAGATGGGCGTCGTTTGTGGAAAAGTATCACTTGCAAGAGTATAAATGGTTAAATGTGTTATATGAGTTGAAGCGCAAGTGGATTCTTGCATATACTAGAAACACATTTTCGGCGTTTCAAAATAGTACATCGAGGAGTGAGGGGATGAATTCTTTCTTTGATAAGTATGTGAGTTCGGCAACGGGTTTGAAGGAATTCATTGAAAATGCCCAAAAAGCATTGGCAAGGCAATTCATGAGGGAGAAGGAAGAAGATTATTTCACCATTAATCTAAAACGTCCCATGAAATTGCATACCACATTGGAGTATCATGCTTCTTGTATCTACACTAAGGAAATGTTTAGAAGTTTTCAAGATGAATTGGTTGAGTTTTCAAAATATTTTGTTGAAAAAGACCGACGAGCTAGTGAAGAAGGGGAGAGAATGGGGGATGTTTATACGTACTATAGTTGTTATAGGCCCATGACCGAGCCTACGAGAAGAAATGTTTATTTTGTGGCATTCGAGAAAGCAGGCTTTTTGGGAATGTGTACGTGTAGAATGCTTAAACATTGGGGCTATCCTGTAGACACCTATTGGCGGTCTTCACTAAAAAACAGGTTTCGAAAATTCCCCCGTATTACATAAATCCGAGGTGGACAATACATGCCAATAGAGTTGATGGTGTGTTGCCTTACGATTTGGATATTGGACAAAGTCATGAGATGACCTCAACCGATTGATTTAATAGCATGACAATGTTAACCATGAGTTTTTGTCAAACTAGCATTGCATCCAAAGAACGGTATGATTATGTCGTTGGAGTGATGAATCGAGAAATACCAATTCTCGAAAGAATGAGCGTTGATGGAATTAAATCTTACGAAAGCAATTCTCATGCTCCAAATGCAAGTGCTCATGAAGAACCAATTCTTGACCCTATTATGTCCCAAACTAAAGGGAGAAAAAAGGACGTTCGTTTCAAAAGTCCCATAGAATCGATTGGTAAAAAGGAGAAGCCGCCAAGAAAGTGCACCTATTGTCAAATGGAAGGCTATGACAAAAGAAAGTGTGCTAGTAGACTAGAAGATCTTAAAAATGATCAAGAATTGCAATATAATTAGTAGTGTAGCATTTGTAACCGAATGTTGTAATTTTTTTATGGATTTGAATTTTGAGCTTTTAATATTGCTTTCTTTTTTGTTATATTTTATTGTCATATAATTTCCAATTATTGTCATATAATTGAGTTTTATTGTGATAGGTAACATGACTAGCGAGTATAGTGGTGACAACAACTCCGATCATAGTTGTGATTCGATTTCCCACGTTAGCAACAAATTCTCGGACTCCCTACCAAGAGACTCATGGTATGAGGACAATGACGAGGAAGATGTGGTCTCACCAACCTTTAGTGAGATGGAAGATGCATGTGCCGTGTTGATTCCCCTCGTGGACAATGACGAGCCGCCTCATGTGGAGGAAGAGGAAACAGACTTGTATCTACCCGATGAGGAGGCTTATAGGGCCAAAAATTGGATCGAGGCATGCAATTGGATGGAGGGTACTGAACCGTGGAGATTGATGAACTCTCATCCGGATCCGTAATTCCTTCCGATCTTGAATTTGGGAAACAACACGCCCGATGGAAAATGGAAAAAATCCGGATTGAATGGCGGTAAGCTTGTTAAATGTGATCGGATTGCTGATATTGTAAACTTGAGGCCTCGTGAGGGTTGTAATATGGACCAAATGCGCATTGAATATGTAAAGGGTTGGGTTTCACACCTAACAGGAGGGACGAAGAGGGAACGCGACACATGTTTTATAATATTTCATCTCTCCGATGGCTCGAGTACCATTTCCGTTACCATTTGGAACGACTCCAACCCTTACCGTGGAAACTTACGGAAGGGCATATCTGTGATGGTTGTGTACTTGTTCTCTACCATATTGCATGCTTCGTGGATACTACGCAATGAGTTGCTCAACACCGGTTATCCGGTGGTCTTTCTAATATACTAGGTATTTTTTGTTAGGATCAATATATTTCGTAAATTTAGTGGATTGTATTGATCGTGTCACTTTCATTCGAACCTATGTATTTTCTATGAATTCAAGTATGAAATTTAAGATTGAAAGCCTCCCTATAAATTTAAGATTGAAAATTAAAATTTACAAGTCCAACTATACATTAGAAATTGTTATGAAATGTATTGAAAAGTTTTTTTTTAACATTTGGACAAAATGTTAACTTTTGTTGACTTTTTAAGGAATTTTCAATTTAATGTAAAAAATGAATTTTTTTTTTGAAATCACTCATTACCATATTTTAAGACTTTTGAGAGTGGTTTCGATTTTTGGAAGTTAGTTTAGGACCAACTTCTAAAAATTAATAAATTTCAACAGAAGGTTTGTGCTATTTACTCTGCCTCTACTCTGTTTTGTGCTCTATTTTTTGGGCAAAAAACCAAACACACAGACCGCAGAACTTTTCCGCGGTTGGGCTGGAGAGGGACTGCGGAAAATTTCCGCGATTGGGTCTGGCATTTTTTTTGTAGACTACAAACAGAGCAGAATCCACCAAAATCAGAATCCAACCTGCATACAACCCAACCAAATCCAAATTCACAACAATCCACCAAATTCACAACAATCCACCAAAATTCACAACAATCCACCAAAATCCACCAAAATTCACAAAAATCCACCAAAATCCACAAAAACCCACCAAAATCGACAACAATCCAAATTCCACAAAACAACCAAAATCTAGCAAAATTAAACTACGTCAAACCAAATAAACCAAATAAACCAAATAAAGTCCAACTACATCCGAAATAAAATCCAACTACATACGAAATAAAATTCAACTACATACGAAATAAAATCCAACCACATAAGTACTACGAAGCTTCGTGACGTCTACGCATACGAATCCCGGGAATCCCCCTTGCCTTCCCTTGATGAAGCTCCCTGGCTATCCAATACCTAAAGGTATCTACCTCCTCTTGCGACCAATTCGGTACCTCAGCTAAGTCATATCCTTGTGTGAAGTAGTCCATATATTTCATCACATAAACACCGCAATCATTGGAGTTTCGTTGCTTTGGTCTGGACGGTAGAGCTAGGACCTCGGCTGAAGTAGGGTCACGCCCCTCGACTGGCTATATCATATGCAATAGCTTCGGCAACAACCATGACTGTAATGAAATTATAATCCGAGAATGAATACAATATACAATTGGTAAGGACTATATAGAAGACAGTAATAGTAGACAAGTAAAGGAATATACCATCACTCGTATATCCTCATGATAATCCGGCTCGTCATTCATTGAATCTATGATAAGACCTTCAAATCGTCTAGTACCGAACATGAACAAAACCCAATGCACATCTCTGACATAACAGAGGATGAATATGTAGTCCACCTCGAGAACAGATGGACCAACAGTAGCAGTGGCAAAACTAGTAAAACTACGTAATGCTTTATTCCATGCCCTCTGCAATGTATCTCCACCGATCCTCGATACTTTTCTAGATTTTCTTCACATGTCCTTTCCCAAGCACCATGAAGTAGGGATCCATAAAGTAATAGACGAGTTTCCTCTCCCATATACCTCCAGTGTGAATCTCCTCCTCCCGACTCCTTAGCAATCCCTGAAAATATATATGAATGCAACAAGTAAAATAAATGCAACAAGTAAAATGAATCCAACAACTAAAAATATATTAGACAACTAAAATGTATTAGAAAACTAAAATGTATTAGCAACGAGTAACGAACAATACCATATAAGTGTATATGATCCTGTCATCAACCCATGTTCCTGGAGCCAGACTCTGCATAGCTGATGCATGAACGTGATAATCTTGAACAGTAAGACCACCGGGAATTCTCGGCTCCATCCCAAAGCACCATCCCCAATCTGAATATATAGCATTCTTCTTTGTCATGCTGAGACTCTTAGTGATACTCCACTTCTCTTCTTTCATCCTGCGGGATGCAAGCTTCGCGGGCCTACTAGATGAGGCAATAGTCTGGGGTGGCTGAGACACATGCTGGGATGGCTGTTGTTGTGCATATGTTGTGTACTTGATGATTTCATAAACAAAACATCTAAGTGGATTTTACTTAGTGAAATAATGTAGCACTCGACGGATAAGAATTAAAGTCCCGACGGATAACTCATTATAGTCCCGACGGATGTTAACTTATTATCCATCGAGTGAGTAGCTTATGTAATAATAAGTCTGTAGCACAGTTATGTATGCACCTTTGTATAGAATCTGTAGTGGCATATAAGTCATGTTGACTTTAACTAGATATGCAGAATAGGTTGATTAATTGTACATAAATGATGTCTTGTAATTCTGTATAAGTAAAGTGAAGTCATATGCTTGATTGCTACCCGACGGATAACCTACAAAGCAACCGACGGATGATCAACAACCCGACGGATGATCAACAACCCGACGGATGATCATGTACTCAACTAATAAAGAATTCAAACAGCAGTTGAATAGTGAAAGCTGAGCACAGCCGTCGAGATGTATACAAATCTACTGTGGAAGCCCATTAACCGGGTAATAGAGGACGAAAAGCAGCAAAGCTTAAGACTGATAGTTTTTATATTTGTTCAGTCTTTTTGACTTTGTAATTTTGGTGATATATAAACCAAGAATGTAGCAAATAGAAAGAGAGAGCTGAGAAACACAAAAATAGAGAAATCTTTGTAAGCAGAATTATTAGCATTTCCTGTATTCTCAGCAATTCAATTTGTAAGCAGCTGTGAGCATTCCTGCACACATAGTCCTCTCGATATATAATATATATCTCTAGTGGAATTGTTTAAATCCACCAGAAATTTTTTAAAGACTCTTGTTTTTAATTACTTATGTTTTGATTCAATTAAGTTTCTATTCCGCATTGTGCTAATCAAAACACTTATATCTATATTCGAGTTGAACATTTTTATTTCGAGAAAAAGGTTCAAGAATTCCATTCAACCCCCTTCTGTAATTCTTGCTATATTGTTAAGGGACTAACAATTGGTACCAGAGCAAGCTCATAATCTACAAAGAGTTTAAAGATCAAAACAATTCAGCAAGATGAACAAGAAAGATGTTGGAGTTAAAATTCCTTTTCTTGATAAAGATAATTACCATCATTGGAAGGTAAAGATGCATCTTCATATGTTTTCTCAAGATGAGGCCTATGTGGACTGCATAGAAAGAGGCCCTCACGTTCCAATGAGAGCTGCAACAGGAAACGAGCCATCTGTTCCCAAACCAAGGCATGAATGGTCTGATCCTGACACTGAACAAGTCAGGAATGATAAAAAGGCCATGAACATTCTGTTCAATGGAGTTGATGCAGACATGTTTGACAACATTATAAACTGCAAAACAGCCAAGGAAGTCTGGGATACTATACAGATAATATGTCATGGCACTGAGCAAGTTAGAGAAAATAAAATGCAGCTCTTGATTCAGCAATATGAGCATTTTCACAATGAGGAAAGTGAGTCACTCACTGACATTTTTAGTAGATTCCAAAACCTACTAAATGCTCTTAAGTTGCATAGAAGAGTCTATCAGACTAAAGACTCCAATATGAAATTTCTTAGATCTCTTCCAAAGGAATGGAAACCAATGACAGTCTCATTGAGAAACTCACAAGATTATAAGGAGTTTACTTTGGAGAGACTGTATGGCATCCTGAAGACCTATGAGCTTGAGATAGAGCAGGATGAAAGGATGGAGAGAGGAAAGAAGAAAGGAGGATCCATTGCACTTGTTGCTGATTTGGAAAAGGAGAAGGAAGTGAAGATGGAGGCTGTTGAATCAACTTCAAAGGTCTGTGAGAATAAGGGCGATGGGCTTGCAGCAGAAAGTGAAGATTCATTGAGCCAAGATGACATGTAGGACATTGATGAGCACCTAGCATTTCTTTCCAGGAGATTTGCCAAGCTCAAGTTCAAGAAGAACTTTGGAGCAGCCAAGCCAAATAGAAACATGGTGGATAAGTCAAAATTCAAATGTTTCAAATGTGGCTTGGCAGGGCATTTTGTAAATGAGTGTAGAAAGTCAGATTCCAGTAAGAAAAGGTTTGAGTCTGTGGATTATAAGCAAAAATACTTTGATCTACTTAAACAAAAGGAAAGGGCTTTTATTACACAAGAGAATGACTGGGCAGCTGATGGTTTGGATGAAGATGAAGATGTCAGCTATGTCAATCTAGCCCTAATGGCCAAGTCTGATGAAACAGAGACAAGTTCCTCAAGCAATCAGGTAATCACTACAAACCTTTTATATTTATCTAAAGCTGAGTGTAATGATGCCATAAATGACATGTCTATAGAATTGTATCATTTGTGTGTTACACTTAAGTCTCTTACTAAAGAAAATGCTAAAATCAAAGAAAATAACTTGTTTTTAAGTGAGAGGAATAATGTGCTTGAGTCTCAGTTTATTGATTTTGAGAAATTAAAAATTGAGTGTAATATTGCCAAGGAGGAATTAACTGAGTCCATGAAAAAGGAAGAGATTTTAAAGAAGCAGCTCGAGCGTGAATAAGAGGTGATAAAAGCATGGAAAACATCCAGGGATGTCCATGCTCAAATCACCAAAGTTCAAGGAATTGAGTCTTTTTGTGATGAAGTCTGGAAAAAGAACAAAGAAAAACTAGAACCCAATTTGGTAGATGGTCTACTAACAGATGTAGACTCGACGGATAATGAGGACTATCCGTCGGATAACAAAAAGTGTTATCCGTCGAATGATGAAAATCCTCATCCGTCGGCTGTAAGCAAGGCCATTAGCAAAGCCAAACTAATTAAGCTAAATGAGAAGTATGGGTCTGTTTCCAAGAACTTTGTTTCAGGAGAGTCAAGTCAAGCTAAGAAAGGGAAAAAGGCTAATATTGGTCACATGACTGTCAAACAGTTAAGTGACAGACTTGAGAAAATTGAGGTAAAAACAGAGACTAAAAGGAAAAACAATAGGAATGGTAAAGTAGGGATTAACAAACACAATAACTACACACCTGATAAATATGCTCCTAGAAAAATCTGTGTCAAGTGTGGTAGTATAAATCATCTGTCTGTTAATTGCAAATCTGCCATGCCTACTCCCATGTCTGTTCAGTCTCAATTTCCTCACATGAATGCAATGTCTCCCATGCCTGTTAATGCTATGCCTACACGGAACATGAATGCACAGTTTGCTAATATGCCATTTGCACCTAATCCATATTATGCTGCATACAGTTTGCCTCAAATGCCATTTAGCATGCCCTACTGGAATAACATGTTTACACCAAGCATGTCATTTCCTGGTAGTCACAATATGCATGATAATTCTGTTGCATTAAATAGTTTCAAAGGCCCAACCCAAATGACTAAGGAAGAATATGAAATTCCTAAGTTAAATGAGTTAAGACCTAAGAAACAGAAGAAGAAAGCTAACAAGGCAGGACCCAAGGAAACTTGGGTACCAAAATCAACTTGATTTAATTTTGATGTGTGCAGGGAAACAGAAGGAATCTTTGGTACTTGGATAGTGGTTGTTTAAGACACATGACTGGTGATTCTACCCTGCTCACAGAGTTTAAGGAGAGAGCTAGCCCAAGTATTACTTTTGGAGATGACAGTAAGGGTTATAATGTGGGATATGGCTTGATTTCAAAGGACAATGTCATCATAGAGGAGGTTGCCTTAGTGAATGGTCTCAAACACAATCTGTTGAGTATCAGCCAGCTTTGTGACAAAGGCAATTCAGTAACCTTCAACAAAAAAGCTTGTGTTGTGACTAATAATCAAAGCAACAAAGTGGTTCTCACTGGTGTGAGAAGAGGAAATGTTTACCTAGCTGATTTCAACTCAACTAAAGCTGAATCTGTAACTTGTCTTCTCAGTAAAGCAAGTCAAGTTGAAAGTTGGCTATGGCACAAGAAGCTATCCCACTTAAACTTCAAGACCATGAATGAGCTGGTAAAGAAAGAACTAGTAGGAGGCATTCCTCTAGTGGAGTTTACAAAGGATGGACTGTGTGATGCCTGCCAAAAAGGGAAGCAGATTAAAGCATCATTCAGGAAGAAACTTGATTCAGCAATTGAAGTGCCTTTGCAACTGCTTCACATGGATTTGTTTGGACCAGTCAATGTATTGTCAATTTCAAGAAAAAGATTTTGCCTAGTAATTGTAGATGATTTCTCAAAGTTCTCTTGGACATATTTCCTAAAGTCTAAAGACGAGGCTAGTGAAATCATCATCAATCACATAAGGCAAGTTAACAATCATCCTGATTTCAAGGTTAGAAGAATCAGGAGTGACAATGGAACTGAGTTCAAGAACTATGTCATGAGAGCATTTTGTGAAGAAAATGGGATCTTGCATGAGTTTTCAGCAGCAAGGACTCCACAACAGAATGGAGTAGTGGAAAAGAAGAACATTTCACTTATTGAAGCTGCAAGGACAATGCTTGAAGAATCAAAATTACCAACATATTTCTGGGCTGAAGCTGTAAATACTGCATCCTACACTCAGAACATTTCTCTGATTAATCATGCAAGACGGATGACTCCTTATCAATTGTTCAAGAACAAGAAGCCAACTCTAAACTTTCTTCATGTCTTTGGCTGTAAATGCTATATTCTGAGAAATCAAACTGATCAAAATGGGAAGTTAGATGCTAAAGCAGATGAAGGAATTTTTGTTGGATATGCTATTGGTAAAGCATATAGAGTCTACAATCTAAGAACCAACATTGTTGTGGAATCTATACATGTTGTGTTTGATGATAAAAAGATTGAAGGACTAAAAGATGGAGATTACCATGAGAGCCTTAAATTTGACAATGTGGAGATGGCTAGTGATGAAAGTGATGATGAAAGTGATCAAGAAACAGTGTCTAAGGATAATGCAGATAAATCCACTACCAATGAAGCACAAAACTTTACATCTGTCGAGTTGCATAATGCTTCATCCATCGGGAGGCAATCTGTGTTATCCGTCGGAAGACAACCTGCCTCATCCGTTGGTACTCAAAATTCACCATCCGTCGGGTTATCAAAAGGAGCAGGAAGTCAAAGTAGATCACCTATAGAAAGTACCCCTTTCTCAAATCAAAGATCCACAAACTCAGGGGGAGTTTCTAGCAATCAAAACTCAGTCACACATCAAGAAAATCTTGAGGTCTCTTCATCTAGAGCTAATCTACCTCAACAAAGGAAATGGACAAAAGATCACCCTTTTCAACTTATAATTGGTGATGTTTCTTCTAGAGTTCAGACAAGGAGAGCAACTCAGGAAGAATGTCTATAAAGCAGCTTTCTGTTAAAGGAAGAACCAAAGAAGGTAGAAGAAGCTTTGTTAGATCCTGATTGGATTTTAGCTATGCAGGAGGAGCTAAACCAATTTGAAAGGAATAAAGTATGGAAGCTGGTACCCAAGCCTAAAGGAAAGAATCCAATAGACACCAAATGGGTATTCAGAAACAAGATGGATGAAAATGGCATAGTAGTCAGGAACAAAGCTAGATTGGTTGCTAAAGGCTATTGCCAACAAGAAGGAATAGATTTTGATGAAACATTTGCTCCTGTTGCAAGACTTGAAGCCATCAGAATCTTCTTAGCCTATGCAGCCCATGCCAATTTCAGGGTCTATCAAATGGATGTCAAAAGTGCCTTTCTGAATGGAGATTTGGAGGAAGAAGTATATGTCAGTCAACCTCCTGGCTTTGAAGATCCAAATTTTCCAAAGTATGTCTATTATCTTCTGAAAGCACTTTATGGACTGAAGCAAGCACCTAGAGCCTGGTATGACACTTTATCAAAGTTCCTTTTGGAAAATCACTTCACAAGAGGTACTGTAGATAAAACTTTATTTTATAGAAATATTAATGGCTCTAGCATACTTGTTCAAATTTATGTAGATGATATTATTTTTGACTCTACAGATGAGAAACTTTGTAAAAAGTTTGCCAAATTGATGCAAAGTAAGTATGAAATGAGTATGATGGGAGAACTGACTTACTTTCTTGGTTTACAAGTTAAGCAAGTTAGTGATGGAATATTCATTAGTCAAACTAAATATATTTTTTATCTTTTAAAGAAGTTTGATCTAATGGATTGCACATCTGCAAAAACTCCCATGGCCACTGCAACTAAGCTTGAATTAAACACTACTGAAAAGTTTGTGGATATTTCAAGTTATAGAGGCATGGTTGGCTCACTTCTGTACTTAACAGCTAGTAGGCCAGATATAATATTTGCTACATATTTGTGTGCTAGATTTCAGGCTGATCCTAGAGAATCTCACTTGATAGCTATTAAGAGAATTTTCAGATATCTCAAGGGAACACCAAAACTTGGCATTTGGTACCCTAGAGATTCTGGTTTTGATCTAACTGATTATTCAGATGCAGATTATACAGGTTGTAGAATTGAAAGAAAGAGCACAACAGGAACCTGTCAATTTCTAGGAAACAAGCTTGTGTCCTGGTTCAGTAAAAAGTAAAATTCAGTTTCTACTTCTACAGCTGAAGCTGAATATATTGCTGCTGGCAGTTGCTGTGCACATATTTTATGGATGAAAAATCAACTGCTAGACTATGGTTTGCAAGTTGAGAGGATTCCTATTTTCTGTGATAACACAAGTGCAATTGCCATCACTGAAAATCCAGTGCAATATTCAAGGACAAAGCACATAGACATCAAGTACCATTTCATAAGGGAACATGTGATGAATGGTACTGTGGAGTTACGTTTTGTTCCAAGTGAGAAGCAACTTGCAGATATCTTTACCAAGCCATTGGATGAATCCACCTTTTCAAGGTTGGTAAGTGAGTTAGGTATGCTTAATTACTCTTAATTTATCTGAGTTATTTTGCAAGTTGAAAAGTAGCCAGAAATTTAGCTGATTTTTAAGTCTAGGATGAAATTTTGGCTAAGTCAAAATTTGCATCTCGACGGATGACCCTTATCCATCGAGTTTAGTCATCCGTCAATATACTATTTGCCAATAAAAATCAATTACCTTTCTGGGAATCTTTTAAAACTCGACGGATAACAGTTTATCCTCATCCGTCGAATTGTCTAAATCTCAGCCGTTAATTCCCTGAACATTATCCATCGAGTATACTTACAGTTTGTAAGCATTACACGACGGATAATGGGTGGAATTTTTACAGTTTATTTTTAAACGGCAATTTTAAGCAATTTCTATTGGTTAATTTACTCTTCTTTATTATTTTTATCCGTTGTTTTTGAGATAGTATAAAAGCTTATTTCATTCCAATTATTTTCTTTTATCATTCTCAAATTCAACTGCTTTTAATTTCATTCTCTCTCAAGCAAATATTCTCTTTCTCTTCAAGCTTTCATTCTCTAACAATGACACCTGTAGTAAAGATTATGTCTCAAACTGGGTTCATTTATGAGAAGAATAACTTCACTGCTTTGGTCAATAAGGGTATTCAGCAATCAGAAGACTATCACAAGATGATGGACTTTGTGAAGAACTGCAAGTTAAACTACGCCATGCTGGAATCACCCACAATTTTCTGTGAAGTTGTTGAAGAGATGTGGACCACTGCAATCTACAACTCTACTGACAAGACCATCACTCTAACCATCAAAGGTAACGAATTCTGTATCAATAGTGATGTGATAAAAGCATGTTTCAAAATTCCTGATAATAATGTGACTTCACCACACACTGACACTGATCTTATCAATATGCTTAATTCCATGCATTATGCACTTCCTACTTCTAAACTAAGTGATATTAGAAGAATGGGTCTTAGGAAGGATTGGAGTTTCATGTGTGATGTAGTTACTAAGGTTTTCTCTGAAAAAATCAGTAATTTTGATTCTGTAAACATTTCCATGCTTAACATGCTATACATGCTAGTCACAGATAAATTTTACAATTTCAGTGACCTTGTCTTAATTGAGTTAGGTTTTAAACTAGGTGAGTTAGCTAAAAGAGGAAAGAATGTGTATTATGCTAGATTTTTCATGTTATTGGCTAACCATATATGTCAAGAAATTGTGCTTGAGAACCCAAACAACAAACTGGCTTGTTGGGTTCAAGAGAGAAGACTCATTGCAGACTTGAACAGAGCCAACCATCACAGGGATGTGCCAATGTTCTACTTTCCTGTAATGCAGACACCTCAGGTAAGTGAGGTAAGTTCACCCATCCCTTCAACTATTCCAACCTCCTCAATTTCTTTGAGTTCAGGAGTAGCTATGACAACTGTGACAATGACCAAACAGTTGTCTTCCAAAGCTGTCAAAACTACTACATATCTAAATCCAAATCAAAGAAAACCCCCTCTGGTATCTCTCAAAAGGTACCAGTTGAAAAATCCACCAAAGCCAAAGAGGGGAGTGTGAAGGAGGGTAAGTTAGGTGAGGGAAGGGGTGAACATCAAAGAAACCCCAAGGATAAGGTTGGAGAGTTGAGTGAATCCCAGCCTAGCCACACTGCAGTTTCTCAACAAACTGTAGTGCTTAAAAAGGACAAAAGCTCACTTCTAGCTGCATCCTCCCAAAAGGATGTAGTTATTGAACAAAGCTCTCAGCCAAGAGCACAGGCCAAAAGGGTTAGGGACACAAGCTCACCCCAAACTTACACAAGAAAGAAGAAAGCCAAAACCACTAGGGATGCACAGGGCACACACACAGTGCAAACTGGTGCTAAAGACACAGTCCCTGCACTTTCTCAAATTCAGTTTGATGTGGCTCCAATAAATGTGGAGTCACAGCCAAAATCTCTAATAATAGAAGCATCTGAAACACCATACTCACCAACAAACTCTCTGGAAGTGGATATGATAAACACTTCAATTCCTGATTCCCCTTCTTTAACTCTGTTGGGGAAGCCAAAATCTAGTGCAAGTGAGCATCATCTTTTAGATGATTTGTTGGCTCACTTGCCAATTCTTTCAGATACTATTGTGACATCTGTGCCTCAAATAACTTCAATCAACACAGAGTCAACAATAGTTTCTCTTCCCACCTCATTCATTTCTACTCTCTCGATGGATATTGCTCATCCGTCGAGTAGTGATTGTATCCCGTCAGATAAGCTTAACAGCAGTTATCCGTCAGATAGCATTACCACCCACTCGATGGATATCACTTATCCGTCGAGTATCTATGCACAACTTCAAACTTCAATTATTTCAAGTGCAGAAGATTTAGTGGTAGTACAGTCACTCTTAGGACTGAGAGAGGAGAGTGCATTGAGTGAGAGGCTGGGTTGCTCCCAGGCAAAAGGAGAGGAAAAGAGTGAAACTCAGCAATCCATTTATTCAGGATTGGCAAAAGTGAGTGAGAGGAGTCCCACCTTAGTAGGTGAAGGTGAGGGTGTGAGGGTGGGGAGCCAGGGTGAGACCCTGATGCAACAAAAGAGAGATTTTGAGAGAAAAGCATGTACAGGAGAAATAAGGGTGGATCCAGCCATTGCTAGTGAGTCAATGATTGTGGATGATGCTGAAAAGGAAAGACAATTTCAGTAACATTACAAAGCTGTAATTGATAACATTTCCTTGGATGCTGACACTTTTACTCAACCTGTGTCAGCCTATCAATTGTTGGCTTCTCAGGGCAATGTGGAGGCAGAACAGACTTTGAACTTAGTACACACCTCAGAATCTCTTCAAAGAGATAAATCTGCTGTCAATATGATGCCTTCTCAAGCTGGTGAGCCATCTGAAGAATTTGAAGTAAATTCTAATGATGATGACTCTGTTTTTTTGGATGGAAGCATAAACTTAGGGGGAGGTGAAGGCCCAAGTTCTGTTTCAAGCTTACCTGAATGGGCATGGACAAAAGAATCTACACCAGGACAATTTGGTGTATCTTTGGTTAAGCAAGTGATGGCTATTCAAAAGGCCCTTCAGGAAACTTCAGATGCTGGTACCAAGGCTATACTTCAAGCTCACTTAGACTCTCTACATCTCATGAAGATCCAACAATTAAGACAGAATTTAAGTGTGGATGACTAAAAAGGGATATAGCTGACTTGAAGACCTATAATTCTGAGAAGCTGGATTTAGTCATGCCATATGGTACCATGCAAGATCTATTACTAAGATTGAGGAGAGAATCAGATTTTGAAAAGAAGCTGGCCAAGCTGGAAGACAGAATTCAAGTTATTGAGAATTCAGTGGCTATCCTTCTTCAAAATCAACAGACTCAGACAAATCTTCTCATGCATTTGGCTAAAGCACAAGGCCTAACTCCTCAACTTGATGATAACAAAAAGGGGGAGAGAGAATCAAGTAAGGGGGAGAAAGGACCAAGTGAGGGGGAGAAACTTCAAGTACAAATCAGCAAAGTAATTGTACCTTCAATTACTGTCTCCAAGCCAACAGTTGCAGATGGTATAGATCTGATTAAAGCAGCAGCAACAAATTTGGAAGTTGCTGAGAAAGGAAAGTTGAGGTTGATCAACTGGAATAAGATTGATGAGGAGATACAGAAAAAGTTTGAACTTGTCAAGGAGCCAGTTAAGTCAGCCATCCATCACTCTCAAGTCAAGCCAATCAGTGTGAATGAGATGAGCATGAATTATCTGGAAAAAGGACAATTTTCCTGCATCAAGTCTCCAAAGGCTGAAACAATTCTAAAACCAAGGGTAACTTATCCAAAATCATCTTTGAAGAACCCCTTGGACATTGTTTATGAGACACCCAAGCCTGATGAGAAGAAGCTTCTATCAAGGTCAATTGTCTTCTATAAAGATCCAGCTGATTCAGCTTTAAAAAGGAGAATTGCTAAGATATTCAGAAATGGAAAGGAAATTTGTGTGGTAGCTGGACATCCACAATTTGCTCAAGTAAAGAGAGAAGAAAAAGCCAGATTGAAGCAGGAAAAGAAGCAAGCTGCTCTAGATGCAAAGAAGACTAAACAAAAGAAAGAGCAGATTGCTCTCTTGGCCAAGCTACAGGCTGTGAATTCATCTCAACAAATTCCCTCTCAACCATCTGAAGCTGTTGAATCAAAGAAGAATATTGAAGAACAGAAGAAATCCCCAAGGAAGAAAGAATTGGCTAGAAGAACAAAGAGGAAACTGGATATTGTTGACAAGGAATTGGTAGATCAATTTCCTAAGGAATCCACACCAGCTACAACTCAAACATCAAAGCCCTCTGTGGTATTTGAAGACATAAGGGTGGTGGATCCCTACAGGAATATTCATGGTGAACCTATTGTGCCAAAGGATGAGCCAATAGAGTGGGATAATATACCAATTCCTGACTTCAGCTTACCAATCCTTAGCAAGCCAAAAAGGATAAAGTCAAGGCCAGTCAAGAAAGTGAAGCTGTCACCTCTCAAATCCAAATCAGTAGTTAAAGCTCAACCCAAAGTCAACAGGGGAGACTACTTGTACTTGTGTGGCATCAAAGAATTTTCATATCTAAATCTTTATCTGGATGAGCTGGATGAAGTGAGGGGAATTGATGCATACAGGAACCTACCTGAAAGGTTAGTGTTCAAGTACAAAGGAGGAAGGGAGATCCAGTGGCCACTTCACAGGATTCTTCAAGAAAGCCAAGCTGTACTGATTAAAGTTTATTCATCCTTCAAGAAAAACGTTGGATTCAATGTCACTGCAAGAAGACTAGTATTGAAGAAGATTGAAGAACTAAGGAGTGTTAGAGCTAAAGATGCACTCCCAAAGACTCTAATCATCCCATACACAGGGAGAAGAGTGCATCTAAGGCCTTACTGGCTGATGGAGTTCATGGATGACAAGGGTGTGAGAAGATTCTTCAGATTAGAAGACCAATTGAGTATCTCTAGCAATGAGACTCTCTTGGAAATAAAAGAAAAGTTAGATCTCTCATAATCTGATGAACTGGAATTTCACAGGCAGCTCCAAAATCAGATTGAGAAAAATAACAGAAAGCTTGGAAGAAGATCCAGACCTTCAAGAAACTAGAAACATCTGCTCAGGCTAGAGGAGCATCTTGAAATGACTGTGAGCCAAACCGTGTACACTTTGTTTATTTGAAGCACTTTCAGTATTATCTACTTATCATTAAAAGCTGTATGTTTAGGATGTTTTGTTATCATCAAGTACCTCTTAATTTATGGCTACAATTCCAGTAGACATAAATTGGGGGAGATTGTTGTGCATATGTTGTGTACTTGATGATTTCATAAACAAAACATCTAAGTGGATTTTACTTAGTGAAATAATGTAGCACTCGACGGATAAGAATTATAGTCCCGACAGATAACTCATTATAGTCCCGACGGATGTTAACTTATTATCCATCGAGTGAGTAGCTTATGTAATAATAAGTCTGTAGCACAGTTATGTATGCACCTTTGTATAGAATCTGTAGTGGCATATAAGTCATGTTGACTTTAACTAGATATGCAGAATAGGTTGATTAATTGTACATAAATGATGTCTTGTAATTCTGTATAAGTAAAGTGAAGTCATATGCTTGATTGCTACCCGACGGATAACCTACAAAGCAACCGACGGATGATCAACAACCCGACGGATGATCATGTACTCAACTAATAAAGAATTTAAACAGCAGTTGAACAGTGAAAGCTGAGCACAACCATCGAGATGTATACAAATCTACTGTGGAAACCCATTAACCAGGTAATAGAGGACGAAAAGCAGCAAAGCTTAAGACTGATAGTTTTTATATTTGTTCAGTCTTTTTGACTTTGTAATTTTGGTGATATATAAACCAAGAATGTAGCAAATAGAAAGAGAGAGCTGAGAAACACAAAAACAGAGAAATCTTTGTAAGCAGAATTATTAGCATTTCCTGTATTCTCAGCAATTCAATTTGTAAGTAGCTGTGAGCATTCCTGTACACAGAGTCCTCTCGATATATAATATATATCTCTGGTGGAATTGTTTGAATCCACCAGAAAGTTTTTAAAGACTCTTGTTTTTAATTACTTATGTTTTGATTCAATTAAGTTTCTATTCCGCATTGTGCTAATCAAAACACTTATATCTATATTCGAGTTGAACATTTTTATTTCGAGAAAAAGGTTCAAGAATTCCATTCAACCCCCTTCTGTAATTCTTGCTATATTGTTAAGGGACTAACAACTGTGTCATGTCAACGACATCCTGGGCATGAATAGCTGGAATGTCAAAGTCGTCAGCCGAAGGTGCAATGAAATCTGGTTTTATATTCTGAAATGTGGGAGGTCTATAGGCGGGTCCTTTGATCTTCTTCATCAACCGAGAGAATGATGTGAGGAAGGTACCAAAAATCCTCCCAAACTCCTCCACAAACTCAGGGGGAACCCTAGCATCCAGCTGCTTCAACATATTAAGGCCGACAACCATCTACAAACAAAAACAAACAAACATTTTTTCATTAATTCCACAAGGATATCATATGTGCAAGATGAAATACGTGTGAATGCAAATTTGGTAGTGTGTGGTGTAATGTGAAATATGCATATTTGTAAATCACTTACAACTTCATATCCCTCGAGACTATCATACAACTCCCTCGACTTGCACTGCTGCTGAGGATGTGGATCCGATTCCCTATTCGCATACGAGATATATCAGCATACCACGCCATGTAATCAGCCTCAGAAGCAATGTCAACCGAGTCATCAACAAGTCCATCCAAATCTGAACAAAACCTGGCCCATTTTCCAATATCAATGAATCACCGTACAAGCCAATCCTCCCCGACAAATTTGGCCTCCTTAGCCCCCTATAGCCAACCATGTTCACCGGCGCCCGTGGAATCTGGGGACTAGCACCAAACTGTCTGCTCACCCTATCCGGATGCTGCCACTCGACCAAATCATAACATACAGGGGAACTCGACCGCACCCAGCTAACTGTGCCTGTATCATCTCACTGTCCATAATATCGTCGAATCTAGCATACAGCCTCCAAACCACCTCATCACCAGCAACACCATCAAACTCACCCCTATAGAATGGTAAGCCGTGGTGAAGACCTGTCTTCCTGCGCTTTTTTAAAACCCCCATATGAGTATCACTAGAATAGGCCCATCCATCAGGAACCGGATAATCCTCCTGACCAGGAGACCGTAAAGGCACGCCAATACGAGGAAATCTCTCGTAAGACCAAACCTGTAACACCCAGACACAACAAGCAATGCTCTTACTGCCCTTCTTTGCAGCAATCTCCAAACCCCGATATATATGAGCTAACACAGCTGCACCCCAAGCATAATAAAGAATCTCCCGCATATTAATCAATGGGTGCATATACTGAACATGAAAAAAAGATCGGTTGATGCTATGGAAGAGGATACAACCCATCAAGAATAGCAGATACGCCTTAATATGTACAACCGTGACCCTCATATTCTTCTTCTCAGGCTTCTGTGCACCATATCTCTCAAACAACCACCCTATCTGATGTTATTCCGATACAAAGCCTCCTTCACCTCCTCCTCGATCAAAGGCTCAAACCAGTTATTAACAAAATACGCAGCCTTGTTCTCTATCACCCCACAAGTCAGTGCATCCCGCTGAACTGACAACCCTAGAATAAACCCTATATCATCTAGTGTAACAGTCATCTCCCCCTGCCTCGTGAAGAAAGTGTTGGTCTCCGGTCTCCAACGCTCTACCAAAGCAGATATCAACCGAGTGTCAGTAGCCAAGACAACAACAGGGTCTGCAAAAATCCCAAACCCAAGCATGTGTAACAATTCCTGCTGTGATCTCCTTAACTTCCAATCATGCAATGACTTGTTCCCAGAATAACTCTGCAACTCCTCTCTCCCTGCACCGTCCCAAACATCCTCACTAACGTGATACCGATTATCCCAAATAACATTATGCGCATTCGGACCCGGCAACATATTCCCGAAATCACCAAAATTATCCATACCTGAAAATATTGTCAACATAATTCATCAATCACCACAATAAAACACCACCACGCACACAATAAAAACAATTACCACATATATAATCACAAGTACACAATACATTAACCCTTATATTCGCAATTCGTAATTATACACCCATTTGTTCGAATTATTGTAAAATTCATCCCAAAATTCACATGTTAATTACATCCCAAAAATTAAGCAATGAAATTTAACCCCTAAACTAACCCTAAATTCATAATTATAAATTCTTAATTTAATTCGAATTTCACACTATTTTTTCATTAAGTTCGATTTATACACTAAATTAATTCGAAATTAACACTAATTTAATTCGAATTTCACACTAATTTATTCGAATTTAACACTAATATTATCATTAAATTCGATTTTACACTAAATTAATTCAAAATTAACACTAACACTAATTTAATTCGAATTTAACACTAATATTATCATTAAATTTGATTTTACACTAAATTAATTCGAAATTAACACTAACACTAATTTAATTCGAATTTAACACTAATATTATTATTAAATTCGATTGTACACTAAATTAATTCGAAATTAACACTAATACTAATTTAATTCGAATTTAATACTAATATTATCATTAAATTCGATTTTACACTAAACTGATTCTAAATTAACACTAACACTAATTTACTTCAAATTTAACACTAATATTATCATTAAATTCGATTTTACACTAAATTAATTCTAAATTAACACTAATGTATCCTAAAAATTGAATTAAATCAATTTCAAATTATGAACCCTAGAAATTCTAAAAATTCGAATTTAATCATACTACGATTCATATGTTAATTCATTATAAGGATTCATACATTAATTAACCCTAAAAATTTGAATTACATACACAAAATCAGATCTACACCAAGGAAAAAGTATAAATTTATATCAATAAAACTGTAAATAACAAAAAAGAATCGAATATATACTTTAATGACAAAAAAAGAGAATGATTTAAGCTTTCAGGGATCTTGGATTGCTGGGTTTTTGTTTCTGCTGCTTCTGCTGGGATTTTATGCGGCTGCTGCTGTTTATATGCGGTTGTGTTTGTGTTTATATATAGTTGAGAGTCTGTGTTTGCTAGGGATTAGGCAAACAAAAAATGATACCAACCGTGGAAATTTTCCGTGGCCCGTGGGCTAGGAGTATTTTAGTAATTTCAGCGGTTTTGTCTATGATCTCTGTCTTTCATTCCCCTATCCAACGGCTAGAAATGTGTTTGTTGTGAACCGGTCTACAACAAATGTTTGTTGTAGACTGGCCCCCGTTATGCATGATTGATACCATTTGGTGGGCATGGAACTTCACGTGACACACCAAGATCACATAGATGCCTTAATATTTTTTTAGTATTGAAATAGCTAATAATCACACTTTTTTTATTTTACCGAGGCAGAAAAAATATTAATGGATAATAATTCGAAAGGATCTAAACTGAAATTTAATTTAAACCAAATTTAGCCCGATCATAATTATGGTTTTATCTGATTTTCGTCCAAATTATACGAAAACCCCGATTGGAGTCATCTCCAAACATATCATCTTATTCTAATATGACATACTCTATGCGATGCCTTTTGTTCCTGTGATATGTAAAATTTAAATACAATTTTCTGATATTTTGAACAAATAAACAGGACATATAAAGATATATAGCAAAAGAAAAAGGGATATATAAAGATGTAACCCCCATAATATTTTCCATGGCTGGTGTATTATTAGCTGCTCATCTGATAGTGTTGGACCCAGATTTTGGGCTAATGAAAAGGACCAGCTGAGGCATTCACTACGCCAGCTCAAATTATCCCCACCGGCCCACTCTACACCTTAAAATTCAACTCAGGAGAGCACTTGTCCTTGTGGCCCAACCAACACGGCATCATTTCGATAGCATTTTAGAAACTCTCATTACATAGTCGTGTACAATGTTCAAAAAATTCCCGATTTTTAAAAAAATTCCCAATTAATTTCTGATTAATTCCCAACAAAGTATCCGACCGATTTGATCTTTGAAATGCGATTTATTTTTATAAATATTTCTTTATTGCAGTTTATATAATTATTTAATAAAATTAAAATACTATATTAATTTAAAAATGAATAATTATAGAAATTATGATATAATAAATATATATTTGTTAATAAATAACTAATATAATCATAATAATATATTAAATATAATTTAATATTATAATACATCCGATTTTTTCTCCGATTAATCCTTCCGATTAATCCTCGATTTTCAATTAATCCTAAATCGGTAGTTCGACCGATTTTTTCCGATTCCCGATTTTTACAACACTGGTCGTGTGACGAAATAAAATTTCTAT
The DNA here is from genome assembly GCF_009905375.1 of Apium graveolens. Taxonomy (NCBI): domain Eukaryota; kingdom Viridiplantae; phylum Streptophyta; class Magnoliopsida; order Apiales; family Apiaceae; genus Apium; species Apium graveolens. Next base: position 87,317,818 of record NC_133648.1, on the reverse strand, counting down.
CCAATGTAATATTTTTTTGTACTCTGGGATGAAATATGAATACTGTAATATTAACAATATAGAACAAAATTACTATAATCTAACAAATAAATTTAAGTTAATTAGTGCAATTGTCAAAGTGTAATATTTTAATTTTTTTTCCGCATGTCATTGCAAATATATTTAGAGTCCCTTTTGATTGGATTATTTGAGTGTAAGTCTTAAGGTGGGCCTAAGCCCAACAATTAGCTACAGGATATCATTTTAGAAATTTTCTTGTTCCGCAACCGCGGAAGAATTAAATTCTTGAGTGGAGTGTGAATTTTGGCCACACATCAAACCTTTCTTGTAATAAATCTGACGTGGGGAAGCAAACAAACAAAAGGGAGGGAGCTAGGATCACAAAGACGATGGAAAACTGGCGATTACAGCCGAATTTTGAAGTTGATATATGCAACTTGAACACTGGTAGAAATGATATGGACCCAAAATGGAAAGGTCCAGTTCTAGTCACATTCAATCTTCTAGGCATTTGTATTCTAGTGTAGTAATTAAACTTATTGCTACTTAGTTGCCTATGTCAGTTGTTCACTATTCTATGTCAGTTGTTTCGGTTGTTCATTATAACATTTGTAATTTTATTATTTTATATAAATAATTTATAAAAATAATAATTATATATTATTAAGATTAGTGAACTTCAAATATTTATTTATTATTTTATATATATCAAATTATTAAAGGATTCAAAATTTTAATAGTTAAAGTCTTAATTAAAATGTCCTCATAATTTGCTTCACCGGAAAGTGGAGTATTTGGTATTTTTTTTTAAATATTATTTTCCTAATTTTTCTTGATTTATTAATTATATTTTCAAAAGTTTTAGCATACTTTTTAGGAAGATGTTCATCAACGGAGTAAACGAAACGATATTTTCCTTATAATAGTATTAGCATTATTTTTAAAATATATTTTTATAATTTTTTCTTGATTTATTAATTATATTGTTATATTATTATTTGAATTACTAAAATTAATTTTATATAGTTCCCTACAAAATAGATAAGAAAGAAGTTGAGTGTAATTAGAATTTAAGTTGGATAATAATTCATAAAGTTTAGTTATATTAGATACATCATTTTTTTAATAAAATTATATTTGTTTAAATTTTATTTTGGAAGTTGTTAGCATGCTTTTTAGGAAGGTGTTCTAACCGACTAAATAAAACCATGTTTCGCTTATAATAGTATTAGTATTTTTTTTATATTTTTTTCTTAATTTATTAATTATATTGTTATATTATAATTTGAATTCGTAAATTTAATTTTGGAAGTGTTTGGTTCCCTATAAAAAAGATAAAAAGAAGTTTAGTGCATTTAGAAATTAAGTTGGATAATAATTAATAGAGTTTATAGTTATATTAGATACATGATTTATTTATTTTTTGATAAAATTATATTCTTTTATACTTTATTTGATAGGTGTTAGCATATGTTAATCAACCAAACAAAGAAAATCATTTTTCGCTTATAAATTATAACAGTATAGTATAGACCTGACACAGCCCCACGTGGAGTACTAGTGGGTTTATTATATACTAAACATAAATATACGGTTCTAGCTAGTTTTCCAAGGCCATGGACCATTTTATCAATAATTTAACTCACTGAAGCTCACTAATCACCATCATGAGTATGATCTTCTTATGGATCAAGTCAATTTGTTGAACCACCTTAAATTTACTTGATTTGGACAATGCTCACAAATCAATCTTATGATATTTTAACATCATAAAATTAATTTTGTATATTAGGATTGTGATTGTTAACAGGATGTGAGCTTTATCAGTCTCGTCTTTGTTAGATTACATACTCTCACTCATGCCTCTAATTATTCAAAAATTATACTGTATGATTTTTTCAACTTTTACTCATGTAAGTCAGGTAGGTCATGCAAGTCTAATTATACAAAACATTATATGATTTTTTTGAGTTTTGGTGCAACTTAAAATTTACTATTTTTTGATAAAAGCTATTATTTGATACTTAATAAAAAAAATATACGTATAGGTATCATACTAAAATCAAATTTAATATTTTGAAAAATTAAATTCTAAAATAATAAACAAGATTTTATTGTAGAATCAATAACAGGAGTACACTATCAGCTATGCTATGAACACACAACTTTATTTCAGAGGAATTGTAGGTGAATAAAAATTAAAGTGACCTTTGATGATGTACTTGTAGATGTGAGGTGTCTCACGTCTAAATTATGTTATGTTATTGCTAGTATGAAGTAGATTACCTGTCACCTTCTCCCCGAAAACATGTTTATAGGATAATTATTAAAAATATATAAAAAAATTAGTAAAAAAACATATCAAATCATGAAAATACATGTTTAATCATGGAAAGGCATGCCTGACTAATTGACGTCATGACATGCCCATCTTGACATACCCGTGCCGCTGTGACATGAACCCTAGTTGGGGTATTGCCCATACCGCGGTGACATGCACCCTAGTATGGATTTGAATACAGTAGCTCATATATTGGCTCCCCGACTTTTTTAGCACACTTGAATGGAGATTTTATTTTTTTAGTATAGACGTTCAAAAAATTCCAAAAGTGGCACATAACGCCACTTCCTCCGGGGTTCAAACCCAGAGGTCCAGAAGAAGTGGCATTCTGGGGTAAATTGATTTTTTTTTTGTTTTTTTTCTTTCCTCCCGGATTGAATTGCACTTGTTGAATTGTTTGTAAGTGTTTGTAAGAGGAAAATATTTAATGGAGACCTATTTTTGAGTCTTCATATTAAATTGGAAAAATATTATTTTGGTGTAATTTTTTTTTGTTGGATAGTCATGCAAGCTTATTTGTAGTACATAATTTTTGTTTTTTTTAAAAAGAAGTGTATGTATGACTTTTTGTGCCCTAAAAAAGGATACCTTTGTAGTCTGCAACGAAAATATTCAATGAAGACCTATTTTTGGGCCTTAATATAAAATTATTAAAAAATTATTTTGGTGTTTTTTTTTCTTGGATAGTCATGCAAGCCAGCCTATTTTCCGTACGTATTTTTTGTTCTTAAAAAAATATAGTTTATATATGAATTTTTTGGGTTTGAAAAGGGTGCCAAGGTACTCGAGTGTGCAATTGTTACATGCGGGCATGTTTAGCAAATCCCATAATTAATTCGTAGAAAATTATTTTGGTTTTTTTTTTTTTCTGTTGACTAGTGATGTAAACCTATTTGTAGTACGTAAATTGTACTTTAATTTTAAATTTTGTTTTGTAATGTTTTAGTTTCATGGAATAGTGTATCATGGGGGAATATTTGTTGTTGACGAGTTCTTATATTTGATATGAACTAATTTGCTGATAATGAATATTTGACTTGAAACATAAATTATATTAAATAACATCAGTTACAAAATAAAACACAGTTGAAAAACTGTGCGTAGTTCGATACAGAATAATAAGACGATATATGAATAAAAATGAGTACGATGCAATAATACAAATATTAAGAGCCAACAATATATGAACCGGATCAGTCATCTGCATCATCAGAGTCATCATCATCGGAGTCATAATCATCTTCATTGATGTTCCACGTATGGGAGTCGATGAACGCCTTCATTCTCTGTAATTCCCTCGTTGACTCCTCAAGTTCACGCTGCAACTCGCGGATTTCTGCAGAGTGGGCTACATTCTGTGTGGTAATTTCTTCCCTAAGAATTTCAATGAGAAATGCTGCACGGGGTTCAAACGGCTCTTCGATCCAACATTCGTAAATGCAAGCACCGTCGGGACATTTGATAAATCGCCTTCCTGTGTCACTACTCTTCTAGCAGTGCGCTACAATAACTAATTTTTCACAAAAACAATAAGCCAAATTTGGGAGTGAAGACATAATTACTTTTGACGAGTGTGACTTCATAAGGTTGTAACTCTCTATTTATAAGTGGTTTGGAAAAGAAGACATGAGGTACTTTGAAGGACAGTTTACGTGCTAAACATACTATACAATTATAGTTCATATTCAAAACTTGATTGTGACTTATCATTGTTGCTCTCACCTGCATTATTTTGAAAATTATGGAATCATTATCTGCTGTAAAGTGACAGGGAAACTCTGTACATGCAATGACTTTACATACAAAGCCTTATCTTTTCCTCTTTATGTCATGTATAGGATTTGACGTGTCATGTACTGTTTGAAAGTGTCATTCCACTTTAACTTTTTCACTGTTTATCTCAAATTATTGAAAATGCTTGCATGTGATTTCAATTATTTACTAACACGAAACTGTAATTCCAAAATAAACTGAAATGAGCACCCACCTATTAATGATAATAATATTACAACAAAGAAAGATACAACTACTATAGAGATAGAAAGCATAAATCCAAAAAGGAAAATAAGGCCACTCAAATCAGAACACAATAATTCTTGTCAAGTTTGTTCATCAGACATGTAATCATCAGAAATGTAATCCTCATTCTGTAATAGTCTGTGTTGTTCTGCTTCCGTAAGCTCTCTACCAGAAGCACAAACTGAATCTTGTGCTAGTTCGAACATATAATAACGACTCATACGCAACAACATTCTGTTATTTTCCCATCGAATAAGGGTCACGGCTTTAACCACTTTTCGCCTAAATTCAGACCAAGAAATATTTTCATGAGGCCGAGGATATATGGATAGAGAACGACGAAACAGAACCCTTACACTCATCGCAATAAGATCATGTGTAAGGCTTTCAGATTCTTCACGTCGAAATGCCCATTCTCGACGTACACCAGCAAAGTACTCCACTGGATCGCTTACCCTAAGACTACGGTAATCGTCATCTCTTTCAAATAGCAACCACTTCTTATTTGTGGACGATGGCATCGTAGTACTGCTTGGATGTAATATGTGTGAGGGTGTATAATTTATATAGTGTAAGTAGTTGGGTGATAAAGAAAAGTTAATAAGACTAACAGTTGTGGAACATAAAAGTAATGAAGATGTACAGGCTATTAGTGTTGTTGATGTACGTGTCATTACTGCCACCTATGTGAAATATGACAATAATTTATAGACCCTTTCCCGTGAGTACATAATAGAAAGCACATACAATCAAATTAAATAATTGTGCAGGAGGAATACTAAAAAAGGCCATGTGGATGTCAAATCATATTAATGAAATATAGAGGAAAGTATAACTATTTGATATGAGTTATCATTTTTTGCAGATGAAATCAATTAAAGTAATTGCATTGATGGTGGTCATGTTATGATTGTGTTTCCATTTCACTTATTATGTTTTCGTTCATGTATTAGTTTATTTATTTTGTTTCATCCGTTTAACGTTAATTGCAGAATGTGACAGTTTTAATTTCTTTAAGTAAGTATGTATGTTTTGAATATTACTTACGAAACACCTTGAAATGTAATACCGTGAATTGAAGTGACTAGATTGTGGGGTAAGAAAAATAACAAGTTTGAAAATGACGAGAACTAATAAAAATAAGTCTGAACTGAATATGTAATGAAAATATGGGAAACTAAAATTAACAAGTCTGCAAATATGTGAAATAGTACTGATCAGCCACATAACCTCCCGCCGGTGTGACATAGCCTTCCCTTTCCTTTCACCAGTATCATGACTCCGAGTGCTCTGCCCCTAAGAAGCCCCACCAGCATCATGCACCTATAAACTGTGACCCCAAGTAGACGTATGAGGATCTCCCTCTCCCTGAATAAAGTGGTCCCAGGTACGGTCAGTATGTCCATGCCCCTGAAAGCTATGCTCCCAACCTGAGCCAGAGGAGGTGTAGAAAGAAGAACCCTCTCGACCTGATGGATGAGGCCAAGGCTCCCAACCATCCCGAGGAGCTGGTGCCGCATTAACAAATGCAGTACTTGGCCTACGGGCATGAGCACCGCTAGTACGTGGGGTGGTAGGAGGTGGATGAGGGGGCCTCTATAGAAGATATGGGAAACTAATGGCATCTAATATGTCATGTATACCCTAAAGCACCTCATCCACATTATCATCATCCTCAGCCACGCCGGACTCCTGAATCTGGTGGTAGGCAGCGGATAACCTCTCAACCTGTATTGACAACATATAAATGTGAATGACATGTAAATGTATATACATAAACGAAAACTGTGATAAATGAAGAGGTACTAATCTAAGAAGAGAAATCTTACAGCCACTGGTAGGTATCCCTGCGACCCCTGGAATCCATGCTGGTCCCTCCAAATCCTGGGGTTGATCATGAAACGCCTAGTGACTCTGTCGTACCACTGAGGATAGTCAACAGCGCACATAGGTCTGCGAGTGCGTCTGTAAGATGGTGGACCAAGAACGGCAGTGTGACGTGACTCCCAAAGCTCACGCACCCTAGTGAACTTAAAAGGCCAACCTCTTTCACCCCTATGAAAAGAATCATCGTCAGTAAGTGGAGAGTCAGTAGGGACCTGCTGCAAGTATCCAAACTGTCTTTGACCCTATCAGTGTAACACCACTCCACCCATGTCAAGTAAATGAGGGGGCAAGGTGCACTCATGAGTGATAGCTCAAGCTCAGGGATGTCTCGTGCCTCAACCGCAGAATCACCGTAGGGCCTCCACCTGAAGGAATCCTCAGACATGGTATCTAGGTCATAACGAATTCCGCGTAACGAATGTGTCTGCACAGTCGTACCATCCAATGGGACCATCCACCTTAAGCAAGAAATGTATTATGTTAGAGACTTTGTTGGAATACTTTTGAACATGAACAAAGAGTCATAAATGTGTAAGCACAGTCGTACCTGAGAGCACGGGGATGTTGCATCAAATAAGGGTCTCGCTGTCTGGGAGCTAAGGCAGTACAATGCTCATATATCCAAACCTGAACCATATTCGAGAAATGAATATTTGTTGAACGCATGGATCATGTACCATGTAGTATGCAGTGTGTCTAAAGTATGCAGTGTGTCTAATGTGAAGTATGTTGGGTGGATATGTACCTGTAATAATATCATCGACCCACATAGCTCCGTCTTATATCCAATATTTGTTGAGCAAAGGCGGCGGTAAAGATACGCAAGACATGCACTGCCCCAGCTATAAGTACTAATCTGACCCACGTGCCGCATAAATGGGAGGAGGTTTAGAGGCATGCGGTTACCACTGTAGTTTGGCACAGTAGAACCAATGAGCAGAAGCAAGTGTGCACGTTTATGGTACAGTAGCTCACGCTCATGATCATGACCAGTAGCTGAGTGTAGACGGGAACAGTCACCGAACTGACGAACCAACCTACTAATCTTAATTTCACCCTTCTTTATAGCATCTGTATCTTGCTGTGGATCGGGGGCAACACCAAGAAGCTCATGTACTAACAATGCACCTACATCCCCTGAAATAGGTAATACAGGACGTTCAATGCTGCGTAGCCCTAATATGTAGTACACATCCTCAAGTGTAACAGTGGCCTCGCCGAAACGGAGATGGAAAGTATGCGTCTCCGGGTGCCATCGATCAAGAAAAGCCGATATGAGACCAGCATCATATCTCATACTCCCGGCTAGCAGAACACCCATAAAATCAGCTTCTGTAATGGCATCCTGGATAGGCTGTGGCAGTAGATTAGCCTGAACACAGTCCCAGTATGTCTTGAAGTTTGAGCGGAGCCGTAAATGATCGTCACTACCCTGCAAGTAAATTTGAATTTATGCATTTAGAAACAGCATAAAGAACTTTGATAAGTAAACCGAGAACTGGGACACAAATGTGTACCGTGCTAGGCCTGTCAATGGATCGGGTTTGGATCGGATCGGCCTAAATCCATATTCATGTCCATTTATTTTTTCGGATTCGGATTCGGATTCGGATTCGGATCAGATCGACCTAAATCCATATCCATATCCATATAATATTAGTTACTGAAATATTTTACTTAGTAACAAATTTCATGTTATTTTTATTATTAATAAATTATTTAAACTATGTATTTTATTTAAATCTTTTTACGAAGTTCATAAATTTATTTTACAAACTTGTATTTATATCGTTTCATAAAATTATATAATATTACTTTATATATAAATTTAATTCATAAATTTATATTATATTATTTTGTATTCATAAATTTATATAATATTACTTTATATATAAATTTAATTCATAAATTTATATAATATTATTTTGTATTCATAAATTTATGTAATATTACTTTATTATATATAAATTTATATAATTTATATAATATTAGTTACTAAACAATTATTTAAATTTTTTTACGAAGTTCATAAATTTCTTTCCTAAGCTTGTATTTATATCGTTATCTTTTGCTTACTATCCTAAAAGTCTTCTGCTTCCTATCCTAAAAATCTGACTAAAAGTAGATTTTTCTTGCATAGCAATCTTATCTAAAATGAAAAATCTGAAACAGATAGGATCAAATATCTTTATGCAGAAATTATTTACAAAATCAATGAATCACAATAATACTTGTTCCACTATTTATACATGACCTGAGGCACCACATATGTTCATCACATACTTCTCTTCAACCCATACGAAAAGGTATGTCATTCTTTTACTTATGTGTGTGTGTGTGTGTATCTATATATATATAAAATTCTGTTGCTCATTTGTTATATCTTTTCTGTAAATCAGGAAAATGGAAGGCCACGTGAATGTCAAATTTTTTTGGGGTGGAGTGGTAATTCGAGAAGGTACTAATATTAACTACTCTATCAATCCCAAGAAGATGATGTTTATTAGGTTTGGTACCTCTTTTGAAGAGCTCAAATATCTTGTATACAATTTAATGAATATTAGTTCTTATCAATGGAATTTGAAATTGAGTTTAAAGTATCCTTATCTTGGTCAATACAACTTAGTTGAAGGTTTTTATCAAATGGATATATTATGTGATGATGATGTTACCCGTATGTTAAATGTCCCTGCCATGTTGCTGAACGTCCAAGGAGATGCTTCTTTGTTCATCGAAATAGAGAAAGTTGTTGTTGATGACCCGTACTCTTTCCAACCGAATTTAGGGTCACAACCGACACAATTAACATACGGGAGTAATGTCAACCCAGGATGGTCAGATCTACATTTTGGAGGTAGAGAGTACAGACGCGAAACCACAGAAAAAGACGGAGGGTACGTAGGAGGCAGTAGTCAATATGGTGGAGGGTATGGAAGGGAAAGTAGTCAATATGGTGGAGGGTATGGAGGGGAGGGTAGTGGACACGACGGAGGGTATGGAAGGGAAAGTAGTCAATATGGTGGAGGGTATGTAGGGGGAGGTAGTCAATATGGTGGAGGGTATGGTGGGGAGAGTAGTCAATATGGTGGAGGGTATGTAGGGGGAGGTAGTCAATATGGTGGAGGGTACGAAGGGGGGAGTAGTCAATATGGTGGAGGGTACGGAGGGGGGAGTAGTCAATATGGTGGAAGGTATGGAGGGGGGGGGGTAGTGAATATGGTGGAGGGTACGGAGTGGAGAGTAGTTATGAAAATGAGGAAGAAGGTGAAGGTAATATAGATATGATGGGAAGAGGTTCGGGTAAGCGGTTAGCCCTTGTCACAGATGAAGCTGTAGATAATTCATCCAGTGAGGATGATTTTCACCTTCATGATGATGATGGGGAAGAAGATTCATCAGGCAACGATGAAGGGGGAGGGCATGTAGAAAGGAATGCAGAAATTTCTATCGTGTTTCCAACACCTGGGGAAGAGCATCACCCCAATAATAGATAGCCCTAATGATATGTATGTTGATGAAGACCTCGATCATGGGGAGCTGAGTGAAGGAAAGTGTTACCGTGATAAAGCAACCCTGTTGTTGGCAGTCAAGCGTGCTCATATTACCACTGATCGTACATATAAAACGACAAAGAGTAACAAAGAACAACTCATTGTTCAGTGCCGGGCTGAGGGCTGTAACTGGAGGATGCGAGCTGCTTTTATGCATAATTCTAGTTACTGGAGGATAAATGTGAATAGAGAGGAACACATATGTTTGGTTGATCAGCCGTTGCAAGATCACAAGAAGCTATCTGCAAGGATGATTTCGCAGCTTGTGAAACCACTTGTAAGCAATTTAACATACATAACTATTTAACTCCCCTACATATTTGGTGAAAATATTTTAACACTGCTCAATGACATGTGAAATAGGTGATAGATACACCAGAAATCCCCATTAAAATCATTATCCCGCTTATCAACAATGAGCACAACCATATAGTGAGGTACAAGAAAGCGTGGCGAGGCAAACAAATAGCCATTGAGGAAGTCTATGGAAGTTGGGCTACAACATATCAAGCTCTTCCCATGTTTCTTGCAGCCATCAAGAAGACAAATCCTGGAACCATTGTTGAGATCGATGTCGTGCCTCATGCTCAGGAACGGGGCACGTCCATTTGTAAGCGAATCTTTTAGTGTTTGAAGGCAATGATGGACGGGTGGCAATATGCACGTCCTGTGATTTCAATAGACGGAACTTTCTTGAAGGGAAGATATAGGTGAAAGCTGCTTGTTGCCATGGGTGTAGATTCAAACAACCACCATTTTCCTCTTTGCTATGGTTTGGTTGATGGGGAGACGTACGAGAACTGGTCTTGGTTTCTTCAACGTATTCGGAGACATGTCTGTCGCCAAAAGACCGGAGTGTGCATCATCTCTGATCGAGCAGCCAGTATTCTTTCCGCAGTTAGAGACCCTCAAAACGGATTTGCTGAGCTATTAGGCATCCATAGGTTCTGTCTACCCAGGCGGTGTGTTAGGTCCCAATTTGTTTGTAGAAGGGGGGGGGTTGAATGCAAACAATACCGTTTAATCGAATAAAATGCGGAATAAAATTGTGAAACAAAATTCAAGTTAAATAAAACCTTTTATTAAACTTGAAAGGTGTTACAACTACGGTATCGGTTACAAGGGATTAATCTCAAATCAATTATTACAAATCTAGAATAAATTCGACATGAACTTTTTCTATTTTTGTAATTAAAAGATCAAATGCTAAATGCGATTTGAGATTAAGTTCTAGGGATTTTAATCCGCTAGATTGATACACAAGAACAAGATAAGTATTTCTAGTTGATTGGATTTAACTTTACAATCTAAAAATTGATCTTGAAGTTGCAGATGAGATGAAATATTTTTCTGCTCCTTTTTCTTTTGTTCTTGAGTTTTTGTTCTGTTTGATTGCTATTTTTGAATGTAACAGACTTCTGCTTCTTTTTATCAAACAACCGAATGTAAATTGATCTGGTATGACAATCCTTTTGGCCAGCAAGACTTTCGGTGTGACAAAATTTACAACTAGCAAGACTATTAAAATGAGCTAGCAAGACATTCGGTATGACTATTGATTGTCATACCGATTGTCATATTAGTTCAAATAAATTGTCTTGCTGAATTAATAACAGATTTTAATCTAAACAGAAATTCTAATAAGACAATTAAATGTATTGGCATGACTTTCGGTATGACTATCAATTGTCATACCGATTGTCATACTAGTTCAAATGAATTGTCTTGCTGAATTTAAGCAGATTTTAAACCAATTAAAATCTTGTAAATCCTTAATATTAATTCTAAATTAATTAATCAATTTAATTCAATTAATCAATAAATTAATCTTTGCAGATTTACTTTATTTTCTTAATTAAATTATATGACTTTAATTAATTAATAGAGAATTAATACTAACGCTGAGCAGCATCCATTCTTCTGACAATCTTCTGAAAGTCACTGAGACTTATGAATTAATTCCGCCACTTCAATGCTGACACTCGATGTACTGTCTGGTTCATGAGTGACTAACTTCCGTGACGTTTCTTCATGTCTTGACTTTGATATTCTGATTGAATCCTTGTAATAAATGATACCTTGACGAGATCTCTGTCACTTGATTAAATCCACGATCTTGATTAATATCACTGAGGCATGATCAAATTCTTGAACTTCTTCCAGTGAATCTTCAAGTCTGCAGATGAACAATGTTTCTTTATTCTTTGACAGATGTTACATTATGAGATCTCACTGACGATTGATCCACTATTTACTTATTACATTCTTATTTGAGTTGAGTTAAATACTCGAATAAATGAGTAGGCTATGACATATGCCTTTCAATCTCCCCCTATTTGCTTGTTAGACAATACCAACAAATACCTAGAGGATAACTCAACTAACAAATAAGAAAAAGATATAAACAGTAATGTAAAGTAAATAGCAGAAAAGTTCTGGATTATATTTAACATTTTCCAGATTCCAAATGAAATTTACAAGTGAATACAAGATAGATGTTCCTCTAGCCTGAACATATAACTACATTAGACTATCTTGATTCATAAAGCTCTAATCATATTACATTGAGTTTTGAGCTAATTGACTTCAGTTGTCTTCTCTTCTGACTTCACCTTCTTCTAAATCTTGAAGCAATTCCTTGTCAAAGACACGATCCTTTTCTGAAGTGAAGCTTGCTGGTCTGACTGGTTGAACTCCAACTGACTTCAGCTTATTCTTGAGTTGATTGTATCTTTTAACATTCTTTTCACAATAAGCTTGAATCAAGTCAGCAGCTTGAGTCTTCAACATGGATGAATATCCAGCAGTTCTCAAATGATGTTCCATCCAGACCAGATGCTTAGCTGAGTAGTCTTTAAGAGATTGTACATCTAGCTGACAGATTTGAAGACAATCAGACTTAAAGAATCTCATCTGATGAGGATTGTTGACCACTTGAGGACTAGCCCTGCTGGCAAACTCTTTAAGCCTTTCTCGAAGAACTTCATTCAATTCTGAGCTTCTTTTGACTTTGTTTAAAAGAACCCAAATCTCTGACAAAGAACGATTCTCAAATAGATGAAGTGACACCTTGAATGATCCTTCACTCTGACAATATACAAAAATGCTCATCTCATTTAGGGATCTATCAAAAGCAGTTGTGATCCTTGAGACTTCAGTCTTGATAGCATTCATGTACATGTCATTGTTAGGATTTGAGATTTCCAGCTTGTCAAGAAGATGTAAGAACTGCCTATCATTGTTAGTGCTCAGCTGAGGCATATCAAGTACTCTCCTAGCTTCATCCCATTTTTCACCAATCTTTAGTCTGACATCTCTTCTCCTTTCTTGAGCCTTAATGTCATGAAGACGTTGCTTTTGAAGAGTTTCTGTTCTTTGAATGTCTTTTCTCATGTCAATGATCTGAGAGACCTTCTTGAGTTCAGCTTCTTTTCTTTTCATCTATGACTGCTCCTTCTGAAATTTTTTCTCAAACATAGGATCCACTTGAGCTTCTTCTTCCCATTCTCCAAAATCACTTTCCTCTTCAGCTTCAAATAACCCATCTTTATCTTCCTGAACTGGTTCAGTGGGAATGTCAAAAATATCAAAGTCATCCTGTTCTCCACTGTAGTAGACATCATCAGCCTTTCCTTTGTTTCCAGCAGAGGTATCTTTTTCTTTCCCTTTGGCACTACTCCCTTTCTTCTCCCCCTTAGTTGAGAGATCCTCTACTGACTTTCCTTTGGAACCTCCATCACCTCCAGAGCCTGATCCTCCACCAGACGGTCCTTCAAAATAAGTTCTTTGTTCTTCATTAGGGCAATGAGAATTCTTGATCATGAAATATAGGTGCTTCATCCCTTCATTGAGATGTTCCATGCCCGTCTCTATCTTTAGAAATCTTGAGGAGTCCAGTGAATGATTCATCTCAACGAGGTCTTCAAGAGAAGTCATTCTTGTGTGTAGAGAGCAGAAGTTGGATATGTCATCAGCTGATAAAGTTGGAGTGTCCTGAATAGAATTGAGCTTTGGTATTACAGTGGTCTTTAGATCTGAGATGTCATTCCTTATGATTGCAAGCTGATTGTTGACAGAGGTGGAAGAAGAAGACTGTTCAACCACTTGTGCTTTGAATGCTTGAGCTTCAGCTTGGCTTTTAGCAAGTTCTTCTTTTAGGGCTGCAATCTGAGCTAACAGGTTTACAGTATCAGTGTCTGTGTGTGCTCTCACCTGAATTTCACTCGTGTTTGGTTCACTCACCTCACGTGCATGTGTTTCTCTCAATATAATTGCTCGTGAGGAGTCTTCCTGTTGCTGTTCTTCTGTACCTGCATTAAAAATCACCCTAGCCTCTTCAAAAGAGGTCAGTGGTGGTGCAATGGGAATTCGCGAGTCCCGATCCTCATTCAATACTATCAAATCTTTTGGAATAGATGTCTGAATTGCTTCAGGGATAGATTGACCGAGTTGCCCTCCACTTTTTCCAGATAAATCTGCGAGTGGAGAATCCCATAAGGGAGCCAGAGGTGTTGGATCTGGGAGGGGAGAAAATGACTCTATTAAAGATGGCGGAGAGTCAGATTTTCCCTCTGAAGCATGTGACTGCTCTTCTGCCGTAACTATGGCAGGCACTGTAACCGACTCTACGTGCACTCCTCGCTGTGTGTCCTGAGTATGATCTGGGGAAGTGTATGGTTCCATTGTGAGTAATGGAATTGTGCTTGACTCAGTACAAGATGCCATGGCCCTATGGCGAATTTCAATAGATGCATCCTGTTGAGAGAATGCCTCTAGTAACTGTTCATTGGCCATTTCAAAGTCCATGTCCTGTTGGGAGGACAAGGATGGGCTTTCAGATGCCTCAGAATATGTTCTTCTTTTCTTAGGAGGAGGCAGAGCTGAGGGTTCACTCATATTTAACAATGTACTACTTCCTAGAAATCTTCTGGGTAACATTTTAGACAGTGGGGGAAAGGTTGAGATAGAATGTGACTCTGTGTTTGGCTCTATGACCTGGGATTGAAGCTGTGGTTCTACAACTTCATGGTCAGCCCTATCAACCACTGGGGGTCTTTCAACAGAAGTAGGAAGAGAGTGAGAGTGAGGAATTACTACCTGTAATGGAAGAGCCTGGGTGGCTTGAACCACTGGAGGTTGAGGTTGCTGTTCATGGCCGGGAAGATTGAAAATAGGTAAAGGAATATAAGTGGCCATGAAAGCAGATACAAGTACTGGAACTTGCATGAATTTGAAGGTTGTGTCTTGGCGAGTGTAAATCTTTTTGCTAACTGGAGGGGGTTCGGTTACTGCAGAGTTAGCAAAAAGGGCTTTGTGTTCAGGTGAGAGAAGATGATCTGCTATAAGCATGAGAAAACGAGCATAGTAACATGATACCCTACGATTTGTATAATAACCCCAGTTTTTGGAAATTTTTGAAACCCTTATGAATAGTGTTTTTGCTGAATGAGAAAACTTTTCATGCCACACTATGTAGGGGTTCTGATATGGATATTCTGAGATTTTATTAGTACTTTATATGGGATATAAGTGTATGTAAAGATCGTCAGAATCCAAATCCGAACACTTTGATTTTTCCCGGAAATACACTAGATACGGAAAGATTTGAGAAAAAGGTAACAGGATAAAAAGGATTTAAATTAAAGGATTATAGGAGAGGATCATAAAAGGAATATAATATATTGAGAAAGGTTAAGGGAACCTAAGTAATAAGATCCCGGGTATGATCCCTCAAACGATAAACGAAAACGAAAGTTAAGCGAACCGTATAACAGATCAGCGGTCATTAGGCAAATGATTAGGAAGTTAATCAAGGGGATTAGTGGGGATGATGTCATCCAACCAATAGAAAGAGGACAAGGAGGGGAGGATGACATCATGAGGATGACACAAGCATGACATGGGAAGGAAGGAGATGTGGTGGCTTTTTAACCACACAAAATCAAGGGCAACTAGGTAATTTACTAAAACAAACACAAAAATCAAACCAACCAAGCCAAGCAAATCATTTTTCATCAAAATGAAAAAGAAACCAAGGCATTGTTCTTCATGCTCTCGGCCAAAACAGAATCAGAACACTAAAACTGCTGTATCTCCTTCATTTCTCACTCAAATATTGTGTTCTATAGCTCATTGGAAAGGTATTGAGATGGCCTACAACTCTTGTTCACAAGTCTCGTCCAAATAATCATGGTAAGACCCTCATTTTTACAGTTCTTTAAATCGGACTTTTAGAAACTTCAAAGCCTAACTTTGTGTTCTTGATTTCTTTGGAAAGATCAAGCTTGTAGGAGGCTCCCTAAGGCTTCCTAGCAACTTAACACCTCCCAAGGAAGGTATAAACTTCAAACCCTAGCCTTTACTTTATTTGTTAGTAAGTTTAATGGTTGGTGTGTGAAATGAGAAGCATGGATTGTGATTATTAGTAGTTTGGTTTGATTTGGAAGTGTTTTGGTAATTGAAGCTTGATTATAGTTCATAGGTCTTGATTGTGGTTGTTTGAGTTGAAAACCTTGGAGATTATGGACTGATGTGGTATGGTTTAGGTGAAGTTTTGTTGTATTGATGGTTATGAGTTGGTTGGTGGTTAATTGGAGTAGTTTAAACATTGGTAATCGCGTAAACATAGCCGTCGTAACGTCCGATTTTCTTTGGACTGTTTTTGTGCATAACATTAGGACCCGAGAACCCCCTGCTAGATTATTACCACTGCCATGTTTAGATAGCTCATGTTACGAGCTTCGTTTTGATATGTAGTTCGTTCGATTCCGATGCACGGTTTAGGAGAAACGACCGTTTCAAGTAACCCCCAGTCGCTCATGCAAGTTTTCTACCCGTATAACTGTTGTTGTGATGTATATGTGTATATGCATGATCTTGCGATAAATGCATATTTGATATTAGCAAATTCTTGCGATATATTGTAGCATGTGATATGGTATATATGCATGTTTGTTTCGTAATCTTGATCTCTAATTGTTGATTCAATTGCTTATAAACTGCATAATACCTATGCTAGAGATAACCAGTAGTTGCGTATACCCTTAGTATAGGGGACCCAAAGGTGGATATTTTCTAAACCGGGAGTCGATGTTCCCGAGTATATTATATATATATATATATATTTATATATAGATATATAGATATAGTTTTCAAAACTATTAATAGAATAAGGTTTATTCGATAACTTTATTTTATTTAATGAATATTATTTTGAATATTCATTTGAGGATGTATGACTCTGTTTATTTTATTTAATGAATATTATTGTAAATATTCATTCGAGGACTTATGACTCCGTTTATTTTATTTAATGAATATTATTTATAATATTCATTCGAGGGATTATGACTCCGCTTATTTATTTAATAATATTCTTTATTTTATTAAAGAATAATGTTTCGATAATCAAACTTATTTTCGATTATTCAAATAAAGATTGTACTTTCGTATAAGTATATCTTTGGTTATTTATTATTCATTTCAAGTATGTGTTTTTTAAAAAACTTTTACTTCAATTATTTTTTATAAAGATTATTCTTTATGGGAATATTATTTAAATAATAATATTCAGGCATTTTCTAAATATATTGGGACTGATTTACTTCATTAAATCAGCATTACTCCAAACATTCTTAAAAATGTTTTCGAGTCTTCAAAATGATTTTTAAAGTTAGAGTGGACCCCAAAACTCATTTTTTTTATATTTAAGATCTTCCTTTCAAAGGGGATTTAAATACTCGCTCAAAACCTGGGGGATCCAGCTCTGTGGTGCATTTTACATTCGCAACAAGGTTACAGTTTTGGTAAATGAATTGATTACTTACCCAACGTTCGGGAAGTAAGCCCATCTAATTGAGTCGGCATAAGCGACAGGCCGGGGTACGGTCTATCAATGTGTAAGTGGCTGGGTGGCAGTCCATCAACGCGTAAGAGGCCGGGTGGCGGTCCAGCACAAGGTCCTTATGTGGCCAGGGTGATGACCGGTGGGGGATTCATCCATCTACTAGCAGAAAAGGTTACTTATTGGTATCTTTGCCTGATCAGCAAGATATCTGGTTTATGCCAAAATTCTTTTCCTTTCCAAAATTCATTGGATATTATAACTATGTTCATACTTTACATGACAGAGATTTTCAGGAAATGTATGAGATATATATATATATGGATATATATATCAGGACTTAATGAAGTATCTCGTAACTTCATTATTTATAATGATATTCAAAGATTGAATCTATTCAAGTCTTATCTTGTAGTCTCATCTGGGTGATGAACTTTGAAACTGATTATAACTTGAACGGTGGTAGTTCAAGTAGTATATGGATATAAAGTATATTGGAGTATCTTGTAACTTCATTTTTTTTAAACTTATATCTAGTAAATGATTATCTTATGCATGACAAAGATTTTCAGAAAAACGTTGAGACAAGGTTAGATATATGAGATCACCTTGAAACGGTATTTTTATACAGTTATACACTGGAACTCTGTGTGTATTATGCATGGAAGAGGACTTCCAATATTTTGAAAAGTATATATGTATATATACTGAATATTTTGCGACTTCATCGCATTAAGATATCAAACTTGGTTCATTTCTTTTGACCAAGACTTTCATGAGTACTATGAGAAGGCTCATATACTATTAATCATTATACATATTATTTTGGTGGGCTTGCTGCTCACCCTTGCTTTCTTCTTTCATCACACAACAACAGATAGAAAAGATGAACAGGACCAAGCTCCCGATTCGCAAGCGGTTAGAAAACGTTCCGCAGTCTTCTGAAAGCGTTGATGCCGCCGTAGCTGAGGTAGGAGCTACCAATAGGCTAGGTTTTCAACCATTGATGAACCAGACTTATGTATAATATGAATTGTAATAATGGCAAGGAATATGTAAATTTATTCAGAACCTTAGTAAGGTGTAACAGTTTATAATTGTGGAATATAAGGACTTGTGTTATTTTTTTGAGTGTTCATCTCTGAGACTATAACTTGTGGTGTGTGTGTTTATTGTGGGGTCACAGTACAGAGTAGTTGATTATTTATTAAGATTGGGTGTTATTAAGGGAAATGGAACTCGTGACAACCCGGATCCCCGATCCCGGATTTGGGGGTGTTACAGAAGTGGTATCAGAGCTAAGCGTTATAAACCTCAGAGATGATGTGACGTTAAGATAATAAGTTCACTAAGATAATAAGAACTCTTGCCAAGTTCATAGTCGGACTACCTAACGTAGTACTGACAGTTAAAACCCTTATGGGAACCCTTATAAATGTAGCGATAGAAGCGTAGTTCGTTATCGTATATGGTAGCGGGACTCCGAACCCTGAGGTTGAGGAGCAACAACGCGATGATATTTTAGTACTAATTGGAGATCGGATTGTGGATCCGATAGAGTGTCCTAATGCAGGACCGGATGATGTTGATATTGAGGATTTAGCGGTTGAGGATGTTGTCCTAGAAGGGATAGTTGTTGAGGAGGATCCCATGGAGGATCCTGACAGGATTGGATAAAGGACCACTGATGAATTGATGACCATGGTTTGGTCGACTACCAGAGGTAGGATTGGCCGGTCACTACCGGAGGTTCGTTCAAGTTGTAAAGATAGTAGCCCCTTTAACGCGGCTTACTCATAAGACTGAGAAGTTCGAATGGACAGAGAAATGCAAGAACAGCCTTTAAGAACTGAAGCAAAGATTGGTGACGGCCCCTATGATGGCATTGCCGGATGGAAAAGAAGATTTTGTGATCTGTAGTGACGTTTCGCATAAGGAATTAAGGTGCTTCTTATACAGCACAGCAAGGTAATCGCGTGCGCGTCAAGACATCTAAGGGAATATAAAATTCGATATCCCCACCCATGAGCTTGGGCTCGTGGCAATAGTTTTGCCCTAAAGATTGGAGGCACTACTTGTATGGAGAGAAGTGGGAGATTTACACAAGTCATAAGTGCTCTAGTGCATTTTCACGCAGGAAGAGCTCAATATGCGCCAGAGGAGGTGATTAGAGCTAATCAAGGATTACGATTATGAGATTCTTTATCATCCAGGGAAAGCCAAAATGGTGACTAATGCCCTTAGTGTAAAGGAGAGACTCGAGATGATAATGTCTTTGGGAAAGTTGATAAGAGATTTTGAGAAAATGGAAATAGATATGAAGGTAACCGGAGCCGGTACCGAAAAGCTGTTTGAGATTGCAATACAGTCCGAATTATCGGAAAAGAATATATTGTGCTAGAAAAAATGATGAATGAAGGCAGAGAGCCAACAATTAGATAAAAGATTAATACCGAGAAAGATGATAAGGGAATAATGAGGTATTCCTACAGAATTTGAGTTCCAAACGTTCAAGAGCTTAAAGATGAAATCTTAGATGAAGCTAGTTTGAGGAATAAGGTTAGAGCAAACCCTGAACGTGATAGTCAGGGAGGTCGCCATCAAGATAAAAGGAACCCATAACATAATGAAGTGGAAAATGAGGATTTAAAATATGTAGGATGACCCCGATTATGGGGAGAATGAGAAAACATTTCATACTGAGAAAACAGAAGTCGAGCAAGATAGAGAGAACCAGGACGGTACTCCTATGGGGTAATTCATGGACCTGTCTAAAAAGAACTTAGACTATTATTCCCAACCACCACCTTGAGGAAATAATGCGGTGAGAAATTCTTTCAGGTTCTTTAAGTCGCTAAGCTCTTAGAGTTCCAAGGAACAAGCTGACCCAGTCGAGGCAAGAGCCTGGCTAAAGGAAATATAGGAATCATTTTAGATTCTAAATGATGGACGGATCACAAAAGACTATTTTTGTCACTTACCCTCCTAAGAGAAGGGCCACTACTGGTGAAAGACCAAGAAAGGCACGGAGCCAGAGGTTAGAATAAACTGATTAAAGTTCAGTCAATTGTTTTCGGGAAAGTAATTCCCAAGGTTATGGAGATAGTGTAAAAGCTTTAGAGTCAGAACAAAGGCAGACGAGTATGATGAATTATGAATCTAAGTTGTAAAAGTTGTCAAGATTCGTTCTGAGGACACGAATCCAGAATGACGGGATGTATGAAATCAATGCTTATGTTGTGTTGGTTCATGAAATAATGATAAGAGAAAGGAAAATAAAAAGGAAAATGAAGTGGAAAGGAATATAAAGGCAAGAGAGTTTGAGGAATGATAAAGGAGTTGGGTATGAGGAAACCCTAAAGACTCGTGGTAATAGAAATAGAAAAGTATGTGATCGTCAGGATGAGGGTGATTCACCATGAGTTAAATTGATGGTTGAAGGTATAAGAGATACATATGTTTTATCCCCTGTAAGTTGGGAGGATTCGAGGAAACCTTGAGATAATTCGAAGGATAAATAATAAGACGCGGATAGACTGAGGAGACAAGAAAGTAAGAATTTAGGAAAATTGGATGAAGGAAGTGACCTTCAAGAATATGAAGTGTAAGACCGGTGGCTTGATACCCAAAAAGGGAGACGCCAGGTATGAAAGATATTCCAACATTGAGATGACTGTTGAGATAAACAACAAAAGTAAATAAGGAATTATTAAGAAGAAGTTCACGTTGAACACGACCAATATCTTCCAGAACATCCTTGTTATCGTTACCCAATTTAGGCAATAAAAGCGGATAACCGTTGTTATCTTTTGGAGGCCATATTGATTGACCTCATTTTGAATACAGATGTTATTGTGAAATTCAGCATATACTATCGAGGTGGGAATGGTTAAATAAGACACCCTTATCAGGGATATATGACTTGATTATCCATGGAAGGATGCATGTACCTTTTAAAGGTGGAAGGATAGAACATCGGTAACGTAAAATGAATCCTCGGGGAATGCATAAAGGTTGGAATTTCACCCTTAATAGGGATAATGTGAGTTTTGAAAGTATGAATTGGAAAGGATTAAGGTAATAACAACCTTTAAGAATCAGTGGAGAAATTTTTCAGAAGTATATAGACAATGATTCTGGTATTAATAAATGGTATCTTGATATGCCCTGTATCTAGGGAATACAGGGGGAACGATTCAAGGATAACCTTAGAGGTTTTACAAGGAGAAAGGTAATATTCAAAATTCTCAAAAATAGAAATGTTGATAAAGGAAATATGACGTAATTATAATGATGCCAAGTGGGGCACGTGTTAAACCACGAGAAGGTATGGATCGAACCAGTA
This sequence comes from Apium graveolens, assembly GCF_009905375.1. Taxonomy (NCBI): domain Eukaryota; kingdom Viridiplantae; phylum Streptophyta; class Magnoliopsida; order Apiales; family Apiaceae; genus Apium; species Apium graveolens. Next base: position 87,295,832 of record NC_133648.1, on the reverse strand, counting down.
ATGGTCGAAGTTATTCAGGGCAATTAGGACTTAAGATAAAAAGATGTTCTAATTATGATTGAGAGTCAGTCGTGACAGTGATTAACCTCTAAAGACTGAGGCAATAACTTATGGAAAAATGGTGATATTTTTTTTTTTTACTCATCAGATTTTAAGGAAAACATCTTCACATAAGCTGTTATTGAAATGAGGTAGAAAATTTATTTGGAGGTGGTTAAATTGACATTGACTGTAAGGAAATTTTACTATCAGGAAAGGCCAAAGAGGTGGCCGACACTTTAAAGGTAAGAGGATAATTATAGGCGCTTGTGCCAAAGGAATACAGTGATGATGGTTAAAGCTAAGAAGGTTGTATTATGGTTGGAAGATTGACATTCCTTCTGATGACTGTGCAATACCCAACCGTAATAGTAGTTGGTAAAGGTTTAATTCGTGTAATCGCCATGAACGGGCTATCTATCTTAGAAGGTCCTATCTTGAGAATAATCCAGGACCATATTTCAAAAAGGACTAAACGAACCTTTGAGTTAAGTCTTCAATTGAAGGCATACGATTAAGAATGGTATTAACCTGCTATCGTTGCTTTGATTGAAACTCTTCTGCAATTTTATCTGCTTCATGTCATGAATGTATGTCAGGATCAGGAGTATTCTTCATGAATCAGGAATGGTGATTATGTTACCTCCTTAGAAGGATTTGATACGAGATGTATGGACTCCGTATGGTTAGCTATTAAGACTTCATGGAAAATGAATGACTACAGTAGGTCAGTGGTGGACCATAGTAAGGTAGCAATGATTCTGCGAGTAATGAGCTGATTACAACCGTGAGAGTTGTATTGGAATGGGTGTTGAGATTGAGTACCACTAATCGGGTCGTGGTAGTGTATAAGTTATCATTGATAGACTAATTAAGTCAATTATCTACCTATGATATATTTATTCCTTCTTATCGATAAAGAGTAGTATTACCCATACGAAGAAGGTTGCGGTATAGAAATGGATTCTAGTAACGATGAGGTCTAGAATGAGATCCCAGATTCGATTTTCGATATCGAGGGAGTTTCAAAGGTGATTGTGTATAAGCTCGAGGAAGAGCATGGGTCCATAGAATGATGGACGGAATAGAAATATTTAGGCATGGGAAATACGATGCTATAATACTTGATGCTGATATAAATACGTTTATGTTTTGTTCTCCTATGACAAACCTATATAATTCAGAGGTAGGTTCCAAGCCAGATATTTTGTGGCAGTATATATTTTTTTTATATATATACAATTCTCTTCAGTTCGTTCTTTTCTCTTCTTTTCATTTCATGTAATCTGAGAAGAACAACCCTTCCAGAAGGGGAGGTATTGCCGAATGACTATCTATCTGTGTGATAGAAGCCTAGTAGGATACCATCTATTATTTAATTGCTTGTCAAGTACTAAAGGCTGGCCACCTTCTGTACTAACTATGCAATATAACAAGTGTTCATGATCATAGTGATCTCTCAACAAATTCCTTTACTTCTATTTGATTGATCAAATTTTGGAAAATAGAAACAACTGAAAAAGGAGTAATAAAGTAATGGTAGTATGCGGAATGGAAACACATTCGTGATACTAAGGTTGTCGTGGTCATTAAAAGGTTATAGAACGCTAACGAGCAAAAGTATAACTAGTATAATATTAGGAACGGAAGGTTGTAGCGATTACAAACTAGAAAAGAATGGGTATTGAGAAGCAAAAGCTCTAATGCTAAACGCTATAATGAGAGTCTGTGCAATAGACTTGAAAGAAATTGGAATGATCACTTAACGCGGATTTAGTTATATCACGACAATAGATCATATGTCATTATCGAGGTGTCACCTTATGAGATCCTTGAGGGAAGATAATGTCGATCTCCCTTATGTTAGGATGAAGTTGTAGAGCGCAAGATGCTCGGACCCGCAGTAGTCCAAAGGACCAGGGATATAATAGATCTAATCAGAGGACGGTTGGTAGTAACCCAAGATGGACATAAGAGGTATGCTGATTTGACTCAAAAAAAAGGACAAAGAGTATGAAATAGGGGGCCTAGTAATGTTATAGGTATCCCCTTGGAAACCCTTAAAAAGGATTGATGAGGTTCGGAAAGAAAGGAAAGCTAAGTCTACAATTTGTTGGACCATTGGATATATTAAGACGTTTGGGAAGTTAGCATATGAGCTAGCCCTACCCCCGATCATGTAGCAAGTCATAACGTGTTTCACGTATCAATATTAAGAAAGTGTAATTCGGATGCCAGATAAATAGGGGCATAGGAGCGCATAGACATGCAACCAGACGTAACCTATATGGAGCAACCAGGAAGGGTATAGATTAAGAAAGAACGAGTGCTTAAGAGAAGGGTTATTAAACTAGTAAGAGTTTGATGGTAGAACCACAATGTGGGAAAATTTACTTGAGAGTTAGAAAGTGTAATGCTAAGAAAGTATCCCTATTTATTTTCTATCTGATTCCGGGACGGAATCCTTTTAAGGAGGGGAGACTATAATAACCCCAATTTTTGGAAATTTTTGAAACCCTTATGAATAGTGTTTTTGCTGAATGAGAAAACTTTTCATGCCACACTATGTAGGGGTTCTGATATGGATATTCTGAGATTTTATTAGTACTTTATATGGGATATAAGTGTATGTAAAGATCGTCAGAATCCAAATCCGAACACTTTGATTTTTCCCGGAAATACACTAGATACGGAAAGATTTGAGAAAAAGGTAACATGATAAAAAGGATTTAAATTAAAGGATTATAGGAGAGGATCATAAAAGGAATATAATATATTGAGAAAGGTTAAGGGAACCTAAGTAATAAGATCCCGGGTATGATCCCTCAAACGATAAACGAAAACGAAAGTTAAGCGAACCGTATAACAGATCAGCGGTCATTAGGCAAACGATTAGGAAGTTAATCAAGGGGATTAGTGGGGATGATGTCATCCAACCAATAGAAAGAGGACAAGGAGGGGAGGATGACATCATGAGGATGACACAAGCATGACATGGGAAGGAATGAGATGTGGTGGCTTTTTAACCACACAAAATCAAGGGCAACTAGGTAATTTACTAAAACAAACACAAAAATCAAACCAACCAAGCCAAGCAAATCATTTTTCATCAAAATGAAAAAGAAACCAAGGCATTATTCTTCATGCTCTCGGCCAAAACAGAACCAGAACACTAAAACTGCTGTATCTCCTTCATTTCTCACTCAAATATTGTGTTCTATAGCTCATTGGAAAGGTATTGAGATGGCCTACAATTCTTGTTCACAAGTCTCGTCCAAATAATCATGGTAAGACCCTCATTTTTACAGTTCTTTAAATCGGACTTTTAGAAACTTCAAAGCCTAACTTTGTGTTCTTGATTTCTTTGGAAAGATCAAGCTTGTAGGAGGCTCCCTAAGGCTTCCTAGCAACTTAACACCTCCCAAGGAAGGTATAAACTTCAAACCCTAGCCTTTACTTTATTTGTTAGTAAGTTTAATGGTTGGTGTGTGAAATGAGAAGCATGGATTGTGATTATTAGTAGTTTGGTTTGATTTGGAAGTGTTTTGGTAATTGAAGCTTGATTATAGTTCATAGGTCTTGATTGTGGTTGTTTGAGTTGAAAACCTTGGAGATTATGGACTGATGTGGTATGGTTTAGGTGAAGTTTTGTTGTATTGATGGTTATGAGTTGGTTGGTGGTTAATTGGAGTAGTTTAAATATTGGTAATCGCGTAAACATAGCCGTCGTAACGTCCGATTTTCTTTGGACTGTTTTTGTGCATAACATTAGGACCCGAGAACCCCCTGCTAGATTATTACCACTGCCATGTTTAGATAGCTCATGTTACGAGCTTCGTTTTGATATGTAGTTCGTTCGATTCCGATGCACGGTTTAGGAGAAACGACCGTTTCAAGTAACCCCCAGTCGCTCAGGCAAGTTTTCTACCCGTATAACTGTTGTTGTGATGTATATGTGTATATGCATGATCTTGCGATAAATGCATATTTGATATTAGCAAATTCTTGCGATATATTGTAGCATGTGATATGGTATATATGCATGTTTGTTTCGTAATCTTGATATCTAATTGTTGATTCAATTGCTTATAAACTGCATAATACCTATGCTAGAGATAACCAGTAGTTGCGTATACCCTTAGTATAGGGCACCCAAAGGTGGATATTTTCTAAACCGGGAGTCGATGTTCCCGAGTATATTATATATATATATATATTTATATATAGATATATAGATATAGTTTTCAAAACTATTAATAGAATAAGGTTTCTTCGATAACTTTATTTTATTTAATGAATATTATTTTGAATATTCATTTGAGGATGTATGACTCTGTTTATTTTATTTAATGAATATTATTGTAAATATTCATTCGAGGACTTATGACTCCGTTTATTTTATTTAATGAATATTATTTATAATATTCATTCGAGGGATTATGACTCCGCTTATTTATTTAATAATATTCTTTATTTTATTAAAGAATAATGTTTCGATAATCAAACTTATTTTCGATTATTCAAATAAAGATTGTACTTTCGTATAAGTATATCTTTGGTTATTTATTATTCATTTCAAGTATGTGTTTTTTAAAAAACTTTTACTTCAATTATTTTTTATAAAGATTATTCTTTATGGGAATATTATTTAAATAATAATATTCAGGCATTTTCTAAATATATTGGGACTGATTTACTTCATTAAATCAGCATTACTCCAAACATTTTTAAAAATGTTTTCGAGTCTTCAAAATGATTTTTAAAGTTAGAGTGGACCCCAAAACTCATTTTTTTTATATTTAAGATCTTCCTTTCAAAGGGGATTTAAATACTCGCTCAAAACCTGGGGGATCCAGCTCTGTGGTGTATTTTACATTCGCAACAAGGTTACAGTTTTGGTAAATGAATTGATTACTTACCCAACATTCGGGAAGTAAGCCCATCTAATTGAGTCGGCATAAGCGACAGGCCGGGGTACGGTCTATCAATGTGTAAGTGGCTGGGTGGCAGTCCATCAACGCGTAAGAGGCCGGGTGGCGGTCCAGCACAAGGTCCTTATGTGGCCAGGGTGATGACCGGTGGGGGATTCATCCATCTACTAGCAGAAAAGGTTACTTATTGGTATCTTTGCCTGATCAGCAAGATATCTGGTTTATGCCAAAATTCTTTTCCTTTCCAAAATTCATTGGATATTATAACTCTGTTCATACTTTACATGACAGAGATTTTCAGGAAATGTATGAGATATATATATATATGGATATATATATCAGGACTTAATGAAGTATCTCGTAACTTCATTATTTATAATGATATTCAAAGATTGAATCTATTCAAGTCTTATCTTGTAGTCTCATCTGGGTGATGAACTTTGAAACTGATTATAACTTGAACGGTGGCAGTTCAAGTAGTATATGGATATAAAGTATATTGGAGTATCTTGTAACTTCATTTTTTTTAAACTTATATCTAGTAAATGATTATCTTATGCATGACAAAGATTTTCAGAAAAACGTTGAGACAAGGTTAGATATATGAGATCACCTTGCAACGGTATTTTTATACAGTTATACACTGGAACTCTGTGTGTATTATGCATGGAAGAGGACTTCCAATATTTTGAAAAGTATATATGTATATATACTGAATATTTTGCGACTTCATCGCATTAAGATATCAAACTTGGTTCATTTCTTTTGACCAAGACTTTCATGAGTACTATGAGAAGGCTCATATACTATTAATCATTATACATATTATTTTGGTGGGCTTGCTGCTCACCCTTGCTTTCTTCTTTCATCACACAACAACAGATAGAAAAGATGAACAGGACCAAGCTCCCGATTCGCAAGCGGTTAGAAAACGTTCCGCAGCCTTCTGAAAGCGTTGATGCCGCCGTAGCTGAGGTAGGAGCTACCAATAGGCTAGGTTTTCAACCATTGATGAACCAGACTTATGTATAATATGAATTGTAATAATGGCAAGGAATATGTAAATTTATTCAGAACCTTAGTAAGGTGTAACAGTTTATAATTGTGGAATATAAGGACTTGTGTTATTTTTTTGAGTGTTCATCTCTGAGACTATAACTTGTGGTGTGTGTGTTTATTGTGGGGTCACAGTACAGAGTAGTTGATTATTTATTAAGATTGGGTGTTATTAAGGGAAATGGAACTCGTGACAACCCGGATCCCCGATCCCGGATTTGGGGGTGTTACAATTTGTAGAATGATCACGTAAAGCAGAAGTTAGACGTCTCAAGAGAATGGGAAAAAGTAGTTTGCCAAAATTGATCCTTTGATTGAAAACAACTGCAAGACCAATATACTGCAGAGTGGAAGTGATGTTATGAAAATTGGATTTTGTGCAGTTGGCAAACACTTTGGAAAGTGTATCGAAGAAAATATCCCATTCAGACACCAAATTTGATTTAGAAAGTTTGGTTAAATTGATCACCCCCTGATAGTGAATAGCATTGAAAAAATTTGTGATATCATTTTCAGAGGGTAAATTACAGAAATTGTCTAGTGGAAAATTTAACGCACGATTGACGACTGTTTCATCAACTACATACTGTGTGTTTGCGACGGTGAATGAAAAAGATTTTGAATCATTGGCCACAGTAGAGGTTGTGCAAATCAGTCTAAGTAGATCGACGTTTAAAATCACATTTGATTTAATAGCAGAGCTAACAATCGAATGGTCATTTAAAAATCTAATCCATGGCTTAAATTTTTCAACATCACATTTTTCCGGATTAAAATAACCAACCTGATTATGCGCGACAATTTGGAAATTGAGAGCCATTTAAAATAATAATAAGACACACGCTTTTCAGAATTTTAAGAATAATATTAAGAAAATTCGAATTAATTAAATTAATTTAATAATTCGAATTAAATTAATTATAATCGAAAAATTTAGACATAAATGTATCTCGTTAAAATTCTTAACTCACAAACGCAGTTTTGAAAAGCCAAAAGACACAAATCAGAAATTGAAATAAAAATAAAAAGTTCAAAATCAACAAACACAAATTGAATTTGAAGGGGCAAACTGATTTTTATTTGATTTTTTTTTTTTGAATAAAAAAACCAACAGCACCTCTGTATATATATACTTGTATGTATATATCACAAAGTGATGAATTTGTGTGCTGAGTAAAAACTCGAGCAAGGAAAGAAGCAATTCGAAGAGAGAGAAGAGAGAAACTGAAGAGAAAAAAAACTGTTCGAATTTTTTGAAAAGAACTGAACTGCTGAAAATGGTAAAAAAAAAAACAACAAACACACGCCTATATATAACAGCTGGTATGACAATCCGGGATTGTCATACCGATTGTCATACCAGGCAAAAGAAGGAAAAGAATAAAACAGAAATAAATACTAAAATTATAACTGGTATGACAATCTGATAGTCATACCGATTGTCATACCAGTATAATAATAAACGGAAAATAATTATATATATAGTTTATAACTGGCAAGACAATTGATAGTCATACCGATTGTCTTGCCAGTATAAAACTGTACTGAATAATATAATAAACAAAATTTAAACTGAAATGACTTTCAGCAAGACAATTTCAATTGTCTTGCCAATTGTCATATCAGCTTTAAACACAGAAACACATACATATAAATTTATAAAGACTTATATAACTTAGTAAAAATATCAGAAAATATTTACAAAATAGTAAAACTGAAATACAGACCTATAATATTTACAGAAACAAAGATAATATATCAGAATTTATTATTTTTATTCCAAAAATAGATTTCTATTGAATTTTAGCACATAAAATTCATAGTAAAATATTTTTAGAGGAAATAAAATATTCTGAGATATTTTAAATTAACAAGTAGGGAAAATGAAAATAGATAAGATAATATATATTACATAGAAATAAGCAAGAAATATGATAAAATGATAAAATAAATTTGCAAATGAATTTTTCATTTATGAAAAATTCATTTGTAAATTCATTCAAGAACAGATCCCAAATATTAACTAAATTAATCACTAAAACTATTCAACATGCCCAATTTACCAACTAATCTGGTAAATGTGGATTCGTCAAGTGGTTTAGTGAAAATATCTGCTATTTGTTCTTCTGTTGGAACAAAAAATAGTTCAACAGTACCATTCATGACATGCTCTCTAATAAAATGATACCTGATGTCAATGTGCTTTGTCCTCGAGTGCTGCACAGGGTTGTTGGTGATGGCTATTGCACTTGTATTGTCACATAAAATAGGAATCTTGTTCAATACAGAGCCATAGTCTCGTAGTTGGTTCCTAATCCACAAGATCTGAGCACAGCAGCTTCCAGCAGCAATATATTCAGCCTCGGCCATTGAGTTGGAAACTGTTTGTTGTTTCTTACTGTACCATTAGACTAGCCTGCTTCCTAGGAATTGACAACTTCCTGAGGTGCTTTTCCTATCAACAACACTTCCTGCATAATCTGAATCTGTATATCCGACAAGGTTAAAACCAGATTCTTTAGGGTACCAAATACCTAGATTTGGTGTTCCCTTAAGATATCTTAAGATTCGTTTAACAGCAACGAGATGAATATCTCTAGGATCCGCTTGGAACCTTGCACATAAACATGTAGCATACATAATATCTGGTCTACTTGCAGTAAGATAGAGTAACGAGCCAATCATACCTCTGTAGCTTGTGACATCTACCTTAATGGAGTTTTCACATGGTCCAAGCTTGACAGCTGTAGTTGATGGAGTCCTTGCTGATGCAGAATCCTCTAGATTGTACTTTTTGAGGAGTTCCTTGAGATACTTGGATTGACAAATAAATGTTCCATCTAATCTTTGATTTACTTGTAATCCAAGAAAGAACTGCAGCTCTCCCATCATGCTCATTTCAAACTTGCTGTGCATTAACTTAGCAAATCTCTTACAGAGATTATCATTAGTAGACCCAAATATTATATCATCCACATAGACTTGGACTAATATAGTATCCTTCTTATGTGTTTTAGAAAAGAGAGTTTTGTCTATGACACCTCTAATAAAGCTATTTTCAATAAGAAATTCAGAGAGAGTGTCATACCATTTTCTTGGAGACTGTTTTAGCCCATAGATAGCCTTGAAAAGAAAGAAGACAAAATCCAAATGATCTGGATCTTCAAAACCAGGAGGTTGCTCTACATATACCTCTTCATCCAGCTTTCCATTCAGAAAGGCGCTCTTGACATCCATTTGATAAACTTTAAAGTTTGAAAATGCTGCGAATGCCAGAAATATCCTGATGGCCTCAAGTCTAGCCACTGGAGCATAGGTTTCATCATAATCAATGCCTTCAGCTTGAGAATACCCTTTAGCTACCAGTCTTGCCTTGTTTCTTGTAACCACACCATCTTCATCTAGTTTATTCCTGAATACCCACCTAGTACCAACAGCTTTCTTGTGTACAGGCCTAGGTACCAGTTTCCAGACTTGTTGACTTTCAAACTGATTGAGTTCATCTTGCATAGCAATCACCCAATCTGGATCAGTCAGTGCTTCTTCAATTTTCTTAGGTTCCATCTCAGAAAGAAATCCTGAGAACAGACACTCATTTTGAGTAGCACGTCTAGTTCTGACTCCAACATCTGGATCACCAATAATCAACTCAAAAGGGTGAGCTTTATTCCAGACAGTCTGTCTTGGAAGATTTGATCTTGATGATTCGCCTTGAAATTCATTGTGATGTTGTGTCCTACTAGATGATCCTTCAGCATCTCCCCCTGAGTTGTTGCCATGTTGACTTGAAGATTCTCCGTCAGTAGCAGTGGTATCTCCATTGTTGCCAAAGTTTCCATCACTATTACCTTGAGTATCATCAGGATTTACAGGTTCTTCACCAGCAACAACCTCAGGTTCTTGACCATGTTCTGATTCTGAATCTGACGTATCATCAAACTTCAGTTTCTCAGAAGGATCTTCAGTTTGGATACTAGGGAGTTTAGTGTCATCAAATGTAACATTGACACTTTCAGTTACTTTGTGTTGATCAATGATATACACTCTATATGATCTTCTTCCATATCCAACAAAAATACCCTCATATGCCTTTGCCTCGAACTTACCACGACGATCATCTCCATCCTTGAGCACGAAGCATCTGGCACCAAATACATGAAAGTATTTGATAGAAGGTTTCTGTTCATTCAAAATCTCATAAGGAGTTTTCATGAAGTCTTTGTTGATTAGAGTTCGATTCTGAGTATAACATGCAGCATTGACAGCTTCAGCCCAAAAGTACATTGGAAGACCTGATTCACTTAACATCGTTCTTGCAGCTTCAATCAATGTACGATTCTTCCTTTCTACCACTCCATTTTGCTGAGGGGTTCTAGGAGCTGAAAATTGTCTGGTAATCCCTTTGTCTGTACAGAATCCATTGAGAAGTGCATTCTTGAATTCTGTCCCATTATCTGACCTTATTGCTCTAACAGGGACGTTAGAATCTAACTCAATCATCTTGATATGATCAATCACAACTTGTGGTGTTTCATCCTTAGAGTGAAGAAATAAAACCCACGTATACTTGGAATAGTCATCAACTATCACAAGACAGTAACACTTCTTTGACATAGAAAGGATATTAACTGGACCAAATAAATCCATGTGCAATAATTGCAGAACACCAGTTATGGAAGATGTGTCAGTGCCTTTGTGACTTGCTTTCTTTGACTTTCCTTTCTGGCAAGCCTCACATAGTCCTCCTGGAGAGAATTCCAGTTGAGGCAGACCTCTTACCAATTCTCTTTTGACAAGAGAATTCATTGTTTTGAAGTTGAGATGGGAAAGTCTCTTGTGCCATAGCCAACTCTCATCTGACGATGCCTTTGCATAGAAACAATTGACTTCAAGATTGCTTCCAGAGTTCATGTCAGCTACGAACAGATTTCCTTTCCGGATTCCCATTAAGGAGGGTTTTTCACTTTTCTTGTGCAGAATCTGACACTTCAGCTTGTCGAATAAAACATTGTAGCCGTTGTCACAGAACTGACTAATGCTAAGCAGATTGTGTTCAAGTCCTTGCACAACATATACATTTTCAATGATAACATTTCCAGCTAGCAAACAGCCATATCCCTCCGTTAAACCTTTGCTGTTATCTCCAAAGGTAACCACTGGGCCAGCTTTCTCAACCACATTTGATAGCAGGGCTCTATCTCCGGTCATATGTCTTGACGATCCGCTGTCAAGAATCCACACTACCGGTTGTACCTGTTTAATGCCCTGCAATACAAATGGATTAGACCTTCTTCGGAACCCAAGCTTGGCTGGGTCCGGCATACTTGTAAAATTGGCCTTTATCAGGCAAAACAACATTCTTAATTTCAATATTCTCAATGTTCTCAATGACTGAACATTTGACCTTGTGAACAGCCTTGACAAATTTCTGTTTAGGCTTAGGCACAAATGTCTCCTTTCTAGCTTTAGGAGGACTAGCAGTCATAGACCTATCATGCTTTCTATTATTCACATGCTGACGAGGAGTAGTCTTATCATTAGAAACATGCTTACCATTAAAATAAGCAAACAACAGATTAAAAGCACAAGACATACAATCAGGAACACCACATGCTTTATGAGAAGGATTAACAATAGGCAACTTATGCATGGTAGACATGGCATTTGTGTTATCCAACTCATGTGTGTCTGAGTTAGTCTCAGTTGCTTTCACAACCTTGACTGGAACTTTTGACACACTTGACTTGGAGACATCTTTCCCATTAGCATTATCTTCAGCACAGATTTCTTCTTGAATAATAAAAGAGGTCTCAGCAAATGGTTCAGCAATTGATTCTTTATAGAGGGGTTCATCAACACCCTTAAGCACATGTGGTACTTCCCTGCCTTTAGCACATACATGAGGAGGGGAGTTTATGCCTAATTTTCCAATAGCAGCATTGTAATCATAACCTATTCCATGTGTTTGATTAACAGCTTGCTTATTGTAAAACTCTTTGGACTTCGAACAAGAATTAAAGTAAGCTTTAACCTTAGCCTCAAGACCGGTGATCTTGTCTTTGAGAATAGTTTCGAGTTGTCTATAACAGTCAACTCTATTCTCTAGAAAAGATACTTATTCTTTTAGTTTATCTTGATTAATGTGCACAAGTCTTAATTCATTGACCTCTTCCTCAAGGTCTTTGATTTGTTGATTTAACAATTCATTATCACGACGAGCATAATCTAAGGAACCTCCTAGATGATAAACTAATTCAGCATCAGTAAATTTTACCTCTTTTCTTGATGATGAGGTGCTTGCATTACTAGCCATGAGAGCAAGATTCCCAACTTCTTCATCTTCACTGTCAGTATCATCCCAGCTTCTTCCCTTTGCCAGGTACGCCCTTTTAGATTTACTCTTCTGATTAGAATCGTAAGAGTTCTTCCTAGCTTGTTTTGGCTTCCTGCATTCTGTGGCAAAGTGTCCCAACTCATTACAGTTGAAGCATCGAATGGTGCTTCGATCAACCATCCCTGTTTTATACCCACCACTGCTGGTGTTAGAGGATGAAGATCCACCTTTCAGAAATCTGTTGTAGTTGGACTTGTACTTGAACTTGGGATTCCTTTTGAATCTGACATTTGAGAATCTCTTGACAATCAGGGCCATTGACTCATCCTCCAATTGCTCCAGTTCTTCCAAGGAATAATAATCATCTCCTGATTGATTTGTAGTAGGAGAATCAAATTCTGCTACTATCACATTATCTTCAACCTTGGAAGACTGTACCATTCTTTCTGACTGTTGAGATTGTTGTTGATATTGTGGTTGTTGTTGTTCATCAGCTACTAGAGCAGTAGACGTGCTGACCACTCTTCCTTTCCCGTAAACTTCCTTCTGCTGAATCTGCTCCAACTCATAAGTCTTTAACACACCATAGAGCCTTTCCAAAGAAATCTCACTCAGATCTCTTGCTTCTCTTATGGCAGTGATTCTATGTTCGAGATGAGTTGGCAGTGTTAAAAGGAACTTTTTGTTGACCTCCCTGATGGAATAGTATTTACCATTAATGTTCAGGTTGTTGATCAATGCATTGTACCTCTCAAACACTTCAGTGATTCCTTCTCCTGGATTGGATTTGAAGTATTCATACTCAGAGGTTAGGATTTCTAGTTTGTTCTCCCTAACTTCCTCTGTGCCTTCATTAATAATCTCAATAGTTTCCCAGATATGTTTGGAATCTTTACAATTCATCACATGTCTATTCATCAGGGGATTAAGGGAATCTACTAAGATTAATTGAAGGCTAGCATCCAGGGAAGCTTCTTCTATTTCAGCAGGAGAGAAGTCCTCAGGATCCTTCACATAAGTTCTCGCTTTGGTGATCACCACATCATTTTCTATTACCTCTGGTTCCATAACCATAGGAATTTTTGGACCCTTCTTCAACACTTGCAAATATTTGGGATTAGCAACCTGTAAAAACAGTAGCATCTTCTTCTTCCACATAACATAATTTTCTTTATCGAAAAGTGGAATTTTAACGGTTCCAACTTTTTGTGTAGTCATTATGAATTTTTTTTTTAAGTGAATAAAAAATTCAAGAAGTGAAAGAAACACAAAAGTCTAGGATCTAGATTTGTACGTTAATCAGAAGGCTCTGATACCAATTGTTAGGTCCCAATTTGTTTGTAGAAGGGGGGATTGAATGCAAACAATACCGTTTAATCGAATAAAATGCAGAATAAAATTGTGAAACAAAATTCAAGTTAAATAAAACCTTTTATTAAACTTGAAAGGTGTTACAACTACGGTATCGGTTACAAGGGATTAATCTCAAATCAATTATTACAAATCTATAATAAATTCGACATGAACTTTTTCTATTTTTGTAATTAAAAGATCAAATGCTAAATGCGATTTGAGATTAAGTTCTAGGGATTTTAATCCGCTAGATTGATACACAAGAACAAGATAAGTATTTCTAGTTGATTGGATTTAACTTTACAATCTAAAAATTGATCTTGAAGTTGCAGATGAGATGAAATATTTTTCTGCTCCTTTTTCTTTTGTTCTTGAGTTTTTGTTCTGTTTGATTGCTATTTTTGAATGTAACAGACTTCTGCTTCTTTTTATCAAACAACCGAATGTAAATTGATCTGGTATGACAATCCTTTTGGCCAGCAAGAGTTTCGGTGTGACAAAATTTACAACTAGCAAGACTATTAAAATGAGCTAGCAAGACATTCGGTATGACTATTGATTGTCATACCGATTGTCATATTAGTTCAAATAAATTGTCTTGCTGAATTAATAACAGATTTTAATCTAAACAGAAATTCTAATAATACAATTAAATGTATTGGCATGACTTTCGGTATGACTATCAATTGTCATACCGATTGTCATACTAGTTCAAATGAATTGTCTTGCTGAATTTAAGCAGATTTTAAACCAATTAAAATCTTGTAAATCCTTAATATTAATTCTAAATTAATTAATCAATTTAATTCAATTAATCAATAAATTAATCTTTGCAGATTTACTTTATTTTCTTAATTAAATTATATGACTTTAATTAATTAATAGAGAATTAATACTAACGCTGAGCAGCATCCATTCTTCTGACAATCTTCTGAAAGTCACTGAGACTTATGAATTAATTCCGCCACTTCAATGCTGACACTCGATGTACTGTCTGGTTCATGAGTGACTAACTTCCGTGACGTTTCTTCATGTCTTGACTTTGATATTCTGATTGAATCCTTGTAATAAATGATACCTTGACGAGATCTCTGTCACTTGATTAAATCCACGATCTTGATTAATATCACTGAGGCATGATCAAATTCTTGAACTTCTTCCAGTGAATCTTCAAGTCTGCAGATGAACAATGTTTCTTTATTCTTTGACAGATGTTACATTATGAGATCTCACTGACGATTGATCCACTATTTACTTATTACATTCTTATTTGAGTTGAGTTAAATACTCGAATAAACGAGTAGGCTATGACATATGCCTTTCACGGTGAACTAAAGAAATTGATGTGGAAAGCTGGCACAACTACACAAGTCTCCAAGCATGATGCATACATGGAAAAGATTGGTGAAATTCCCCCCTGCCCTTGACTATCTTGCAAGAATACCCATTGAGAGGTGGACACTTTCCCATGATAATGGTGTTCGCTATGGTCAAACGACCACCAACATGCTTGCGGGTTTCAACGAAAACATAAGAAGGGCTCGTTTCTTTCCGGTAACAGCGATGATTGAGTACCTCTTCTACAAGGCGGTCATGATTATTGACACACATAGAAATAAAGTAGATGACGGTGTGCAACAGGGTCAACAGTTATGTGCGCGTTCAGCCGCCATGTTAGCAAAAATTCAAAGAAAGGCAACTAGACATACGGTTATTACTTTTCACCGTGCACGTGGTATCTTGAAAATAGTTACACGTCAATACACAACTGCTAAGGGAAGGGTAAAGGGAGGTAAGACCCATGTCGTCAACCTCAACGACCGTATGTGTACATGTGGAAAATGGGCGACGCATCACATGATGTGCTCTCACGTAATGGCTAGTTGTATAAGACATGGACTGAGTTGGGATCATTTCATTGAAAATTGCCATAAAAACCAGACAATGGAGAACTTGTATCGGCCAATTATTTATCCCTTGCAACCAACCGAATATTGAAACTATGAATTACCCCCACTTTGGCAGGGGTATGGAAAGTTAGTAGCGGATGAATCATTGAAGAAACTTAAGCAAAAATGTGGAGATAAGGGGCAATCGGTGCGGATCTGAACGGATATTGATGGTCCGCGGTCAGGAAAGAAATGTAGTGTGTGCAACCAAGAAGGTCACACCAAGCGCAGCAAGAAATGCCCAGGGCGTCCACACTTAACAACGTGAACTTCTACTTGCTCGTTTCTTAGCTTCATTGCATTTTCTTAGCTTCATTTCAAATATTGTACCATCATTATCATTTGTATAATCTAAGTTTTCTATCTTAAAATTTCGAACATTACATGCAAAAGTTGGTTATTGTGTTGTCCATTCGAGCTTCAAAATATGGAACTCCTATTAGGTTTATCCCATTCAAAACAAACATTCCAATTAGGCGTTCAAATTGTTACTAAAATTATACAACAAACATCAGAAAGAACTTAAAAATCTGCAAGGTTTACAACATATTGATCCTCATCAGTTCCTGCACTCTCCACAACTTCACCCTCTTCTTCATATGCATCTTCTCCAACGTCACGCCAGGCCTGATGACCTTCAACATACCATGCAATTACACTATCTTCTCTTTCAATCAGGTTGATTTCCATTTTGTCATATTTTTTATACACTTCATCGATCTGATGGATGTGTTCGTCCTCCGGCAGGGACCGATCATTGTAAGCCTTTCGGAGCTTTTCTTTATCAGCTTTTATCTCGCCCAAAATGTTTTGATTCACACACTTCTTCTTCTTTCTGCCACTTTCATCTTCTTTCATTTTCTTTCTACGACCGATACATTCCGCGATACTAAGCTGACACCAAATGGACTTAGATGTGCTTGACGATGATCTTTTTTTACCCTTATCCATTTTATGCTTTCCAATTGAAATGCCCAAGACATTTATAGGGCATGCTAACAATTACGTCACATTACATTTGTACAGTACTTCATACTAAATTTATAATAAACACTCACACACTATCTGAGTAGTCAAATCATTCAGAAATATAAAATAATAATTTCAAAAGCTCAAAATAATAAAGTACACTATCAAAATACAATATTCAGAAATATTACTCATCATCGGACAAGTAGAAATCGGAAATATAGTCGGGACTCGTAGCGAAATGATGATACATTCTTGCGCTGTGATGGTCACCATCTTCAACAAACTCCCTACATTTTCTTTCTAGATCCATCCGGTTTAAATGCATTCTCATTCGATTCTCTTCCTCTCTTGCACGGAATAAAGCTAGTTCCAGTTGTTGAGCGGTGTCTCGCTGCATGTGTGTGGCGCGTTGTTTAGTTACTCGCACTCCATGTTTTTGACATTGGGCTACATATATTTGCAAACACCTTACACGCCATTCCCACTCCCTATGCATCGTGATTACTGAACCTCTTGAGTAATGTAAATTTGGATCTATTGAATATCTAAAATCGTCATCACAAAACCATTTCCGACCAGTAGCTCGAATAATATCACCAGGAGTATAACTCATTGCTCTTCTATTAGTATACAACATTAACTTCCGAACAACATCATATTTACATAATAAACAAGGACGCAATGCCACACAAATTAACTAGACATGCCTGTAACATTCACGTGCTACTTACATCTCATACTATTTCAAAACAGTTAACATTCATTTGTCACATCATACAGCTTTTACAACTTCTACTGCATTTGACAAGACTACTCAATTACTTTCTTGCAGTCTGCATGTGGCTACCTATCTGTGGAGGACCCTTCCAACTTTGCAGTTGCAGACTGGCATTCGTAAAAGTAACTTCTTTAACTTTCATCTCTAACAAGTGAAAACTTCAGTTAAACTGTTGCATGTGCTTTCTACTGTGTATTCACGGGATACCTAACTCATTTCCTTGTCATTTTCCTTATCATCATTTTATACTTCCATTTTTGAGTAGTCAAAACTCATAAATTTACCAACAAGTAATAATACATGCCTATAAGATTCACGTGCTACTTACTTTTCCAAAAATACTAATACGTGGAACACAATTTTTCCAAAAATAAATTTACAACCACTTCTAAAAAAGTCATCAACTTTGAGAATATTATCACAATTAGTACAAATGTTTCTGTAAAGTAGTAAACAAAAAATTGCAATAACGAGTGCATTTTCCATTCATCTTGGGAATAAATTACATTGCAAGGGAACATTGATTATGTAAACATATAATAAGAGAAATACATTACAGCTAAAAATTGGAAAATGAATTAATCTCTCAATTTTTTTAGTCATCCGCCAGATTTACTACGTACTCATCAAACTCATAATCAACGTCCTCATCCTCTTGTATGTGAGGGGATGTATGCATATGACCTCCCTCCCCATATCCGTGGGTCGAGGCATACGTACTCGACCGAGTATCACACGACGGCAATGCGTGGGGCCCCTGATTTCCATGACATATAGTTGTAGTCATACTAGCATCATCGTGTCCTTGAGAAAATTCCCCAAGTTTGACGATATATTTCGCATATTTTTCATCCCACTCCTTGTGCTCTTCACGTATCCTTTCAGCCCTATGCTTTGCGTATGCATCCTCGTACTCCTTTTTCCTCATCTAAAACTCGTCCTCCATGAACTGGTAATGTCGAGACATTTCATTTAACTCGTACTCATGTTCCTCCTTTGAAATATGACCAGAGTTGAAATTCTTATTAATGTTTTCTTCATACTCGATCGATGATTTCATAAACTTCAAGTGCATTTCCCCATAGCCAACGAACTGTTCATTACCAAGTACGACATGTCCTTATGCGGCCCGTATACCTCGCATTCTTCTCACAAATTGTTAGACCTGCCTAATTTCTGCTTGTTAAGCTTCATCCCGAGCTTGAGATTTGATAAGTGGAATTTTATACCACTTAGAACATCTTATAATAGCTTAAATTGGTGTCTTGAAATCAAGTATTTTGTGTATTTGATACGTTTTTTAGTGTTTATGCATTTCAAGGTATTAGTTGCATTTCGGGGGAGAATTCATCAATAATAAGCCTTGGCATGTGTTTAGCATTGTAAGTGGGAAGATAGGAGCAGATTACAGCGAAGAAACGGAGCAAACAGATCATTTTTCCAGAAAGGGTCTGAGCGCCCGCTCAGTATTGCTGAGCGGCCGCACAGGATGCTGAGCACCCGCTCAGCTATGCTGAGCGGCCGCGCATGGTCGTAATTTCAGAATAATTATTTTAGATTCCTATTTCTATTTGGCTTCCAACTTCTGAGTAATCTGGGTTTTATGGGACTCCTATATAAGTAGATTTCATAGACGTTTCACAAAGGTTGAATCGTTGTATTAATCAAGGAGCGAAGGAGATAAGAAAGAAGACCGTTTTAGCACACCGCAACGAAGAGGAAGCATATTTTCTTGTGATTCTTTATTTCGTTGTAACGTTGGATGCTAGTTTTCTTTACTTTAAACCTATTTACTCTTGCGACGTACTCTGGTTTAATATAATTAGTTTAGTTATTATTCTTTTGAGTTTGTTTATCATGTTTTCATATGAACCCATGATGACGATGAGTGCTATCATGGGCTAATCGTGATCATGGGGTCGTAACGGATTTACTATGGAATTCTTTAGTTAGTTGTTTAATACCTTAGTGTGTGATGATTGTATGATATCTAGTATTAGTTGTGCGTATTCGTCTTATGTGCGTCGCGAACATATAAGATAGGGTGTTAATCTCTTGTGAAGCGATAGCGGATCTTGAGATTTAGAACTTGCCATGCTAGCATAGGTTCATGTATGATGTTGCATGATTAGTGGGTAACTCTAACCGTTTTATTCGCCCTGTGTAATCAAAAGGAATAACTTATTCTTAAATCATTATGTTGTCAATTTCTGTAGACATATAGGGACTCAACATAATTGATGCCTATTCAACTTCTATCTTAATTGTGGATGTTTGGTAGAATGGTATTAGTACAATGAAAGTTGGCTTTTATCAGTTTCGTGTTATTCGATTAATATCATCATTGTTGCATGCTAAGGGTAATAACAATGACTATTGAAGGAAGTAGTAATGAAGTTGTGATCTCATGAGTGTTTTAATATTGTTAATTCTAAGTGTTAGTTTAGTACTTAATTCTAGTAGTTAATTGTAGTTAATAATTAGTTAATCAAATCTAAGTGTTATTGTCTTAACATTGAGAAGTAATCATACATTGGTGAGTGAGTATAATTGAACATAATTAGTCCGAGTCTCTGTGGGAATGAACTAGAAAGTATTCTTTATTACTTGCGAACGCGTATACTTGCGTGTATTATTAGCGCGTGGTTTTGCCCTAACAAGTTTTTGGCGCCGTTTCCGGGGACTCGGCGTATTTGTTTAGTTTATGTACTTACCATCATTGGTCATTAGGACTCAGTGATTAAGACGTGTTACTAATTGTTTCCGGTTGTGTTTCAGGTACTTTAGCGAGCATTTTTGCAAACTCGTTCTCGTACTCGCAAGAGGACTTTAGATATAGCTGAGGAGACAGACGAAGTTCTTGATATTCCGGAGAAGATAGATTTTGAAGATTCGGATTCAGGAAGTGAGCAGAAAGAGCCAGTAATCATGGGTGATCGTATTGTTCCGGCAGATCCAGCTCTTATGGACTTTTCTCGGCCTAAAATTGATGACATTCAGTCAAGCATTCTTCATCCGGCTATTCAGGCTAACACCTTTGAAATCAAGCCGGGCACTATTCAGATGGTGCAGAATTCTGTTTCTTTTGGAGGTGCTGCGACTGAAGACCCCAACATGCACATAAGGAATTTTGTCGAGATCTGCAGTACTTTCAAATATAATGGTATGACTGATGAGGCTATCAAGCTGAGGCTTTTCCCATTCTCACTGAGGGATA
This sequence comes from Apium graveolens, assembly GCF_009905375.1. Taxonomy (NCBI): domain Eukaryota; kingdom Viridiplantae; phylum Streptophyta; class Magnoliopsida; order Apiales; family Apiaceae; genus Apium; species Apium graveolens. Next base: position 87,275,203 of record NC_133648.1, on the reverse strand, counting down.
AAGCTAAGGACTAGTTACATTCTGAACCAGCTGGGTCCATCACTACTTGGCAAGATCTTGCACAAAAGTTTCTGGTGAAGTTTTATCCAATGGCAAAGACTGCTGCTATGAGGAGTGCTCTTACTCAGTTTGCGCAGCAACCTACAGAATCTATGTGCGAAGCTTGGGAGCACTACAAGGAGATGTTGAGAAAGTGTCCACATCATGGAATGCCCAATTGGATGGTGATCACTGGTTTCTATAATGGTTTGGGGGCCCAATCTCGGCCCATTCTCGATGCAGCAGCTGGAAGCACCTTGTGGGCCAAAAGCTATACTGAGGCTTATAATCTTATTGAGACTATGGCTGTAAATGAGCATCAAAACCCAACTCAAAGGATGATGCCTGGGAAGGTAGCAGGTATTCTGGAAGTCGATGCAGCCACCGCTATTCAGCGCAGCTCCAGGCGCTGTCTATGAAGGTCGATTCTCTAGCCACCTATGGAGTCAATCAGATAGCTATGGTCTGTGAGCTTTGTACAGGTTCTCATGCTACGGATCAGTGTTCTCTTGTTAACGAATCTGTTCAGTATGTGAATAATTATCAGCGACAACAGCAGCCTGTGCCAACTACTTATCATCCTAACAACAGAAATCATCCAAATTTCAGCTGGGGTAATAATCAGAATGCTATTCAGCAACCATATCAGCAAGGCATAAGTAAACAGTTCAATCCACCTAGATTCCAGCAACTGCAACAGTATGCTCAAAGGAAATCATATCCTCAACAGGGAGGTGCAGCTGCACCCACTAGTGCTGATTTTGAGGAACTTAAGTTGTTGTGCAAGAGTCAGGCGCTGTCGATCAAGACCTTGGAAAATCAAATTGGTCAAATAGCCAATGCTGTAATAACCCCAATTTTTGGGAAATTTTTGAAACCCTTATGAATAGTGTTTTTGCTGAATGAGAAAACTTTTCATGCCACACTATGTAGGGGTTCTGATATGGATATTCTGAGATTTTATTAGTACTTTATATGGGATATAAGTGTATGTAAAGATCGTCAGAATCCAAATCCGAACACTTTGATTTTTCCCGGAAATACACTAGATACGGAAAGATTTGAGAAAAATGTAACAGGATAAAAATGATTTAAATTAAAGGATTATAATAGAGGATCATAAAAAGGAATATAATGTATTGAGAAAGGTTAAGGGAACCTAAGTAATAAGATCCCGGGTATGATCCCTCAAACGATAAACGAAAACGAAAGTTAAGCGAACAGTATAACAGATCAGCGGTCATTAGGCAAATAATTAGGAAGTTAATCAAAGGGATTAGAGAGGATGATGTCACCCAACCAATGAGAAGAAGACAAGGAGGGGAGGATGACATCATGAGGATGACACAAGCATGACATGGGAAGGAAGGAGATGTGGTGGCTTTTTAACCACACAAAATCAAGGGCAACTAGGTAATTTACTAAAACAAACACAAAAATCAAACCAACCAAGCCAAGCAAATCATTTTTCATCAAAATCAAAAAGAAACCAAGGCATTGTTCTTCATGCTCTCGGCCAAAACAGAACCAGAACACTAAAACTGCTGTATCTCCTTCATTTCTCACTAAAATATTGTTTTCTATAGCTCATTGGAAAGGTATTGAGATGGCCTACAACTCTTGTTCACAAGTCTCGTCCAAATAATCATGGTAAGACCCTCATTTTTACAGTTCTTTAAATCGGACTTTTAGAAACTTCAAAGCCTAACTTTGTGTTCTTGATTTCTTTGGAAAGATCAAGCTTGTAGGAGGCTCCCTAAGGCTTCCTAGCAACTTAACACCTCCCAAGGAAGGTATAAACTTCAAACCCTAGCCTTTACTTTATTTGTTAGTAAGTTTAATGGTTGATGTTGTGAAATGAGAAGCATGGATTGTGATTATTAGTAGTTTGGTTTGATTTGGAAGTGTTTTTGGTAATTGAAGCTTGATTATAGTTCATAGGTCTTGATTGTGGTTGCTTGAGTTGAAAACCTTGGAGATTATGGACTGATGTGGTATGGTTTAGGTGAAGTTTTGTTGTATTGATGGTTATGAGTTGGTTGGTGGTTAATTGGAGTAGTTTAAACATTGGTAATCGCGTAAACATAGCCGTCATAACGTCCGATTTTCTTTGGACTGTTTTTGTGCATAACATTAGGACCCGAGAACCCCCTGCTAGATTATGACCACTGCCATATTTAGATAGCTCATGTTACGAGCTTCGTTTTGATATGTAGTTCATTCGATTCCGATGCACGGTTTAGGAGAAACGACCGTTTCAAGTAACGGCGTTTCGCGAACGAAACTTTTCCCCTCGCCTTACTTTGAAACATAGGTTAAAGACAAAAAAGGGTTAATTAATGCATGAAACATTTATGGTAAGTGTGTTAGGCAGTTGGTAAGACACTCGCGAAGGAATCGCCTTAAAACTCGTAAAGGTTAAATTATTAAAAATGGTGGAGCCGAGGGTACTCGAGTGACTTAAGAGAATCAGTAAGCGCAAAATGAGCGTTAGAGTCTGAGTTGGTTAGAGTATAGATTTACAAATGACTTTGGTTTAATTCCAACTTACTTGTTGTTTATAGGTTTTAACAGACTCGTCCCGAGCCATTCGTAACCCCCAGTCGCTCAGGCAAGTTTTCTACCCGATATATTGTTGTTGTGATGTAAATATATGTATATGCATTATCTTGTCATAGTGCATGATTGTTATTAGCAAATTTTGCGATATATTGGAGCATGCTGATATGGTATATATGCATGTCTGTTTCATAATCTGGTTATCTATCTGTTGATTTCAATGCTTATAGTTGCATAATACCTATGCTAGAAATAAGCAAGTAGTTGCGTATACCCTTAGTATAGGGGATAAAAGGTGAACATATTTCTAAACCGGGAGTCGATGTTCCCGAGTATATTATATATATATATATATATTTATATATATATGGATATAGTTTTTAAAACTATGGATCGAATAAGGTTTATTCGATACCTTTATTTTACTTAATTGAATATTAATTTGAGTATTCATTCGAGGGCTTATGACTCAGTTTATTTTATTATTTGAATATTATTTGAATATTCATTCGAGGGCTTATGACTCAGTTTATATTATTATTGAATATTACTTGGATATTCATTTGAGGATGTATGACTCCTTTATTTTATGAATATTATTTATAGTATTCATTCGAGGTATTATGACTCCGCTTATTACTTAATAATATTCTTTATTGTATTAAAGAATAAGGTGTCGATAATCAAACTTACTTTTGATTATTCAAATAAAGATATTACTTTCGTATAAGTATATCTTTGATTATTTGCTATTCATTTCAAGTATAAGTTTTAATACTTCTACTTCAATTATTTTATAAAGATTATTCTTTATGGGAATATTATTTAAATAATAATATTCAGACATTTTCTAAATATTCTGGGGACTGATTTACTTCATTAAATCAGCTTCACTCCAAACATTCTTAAAAATGTTTTGCGAGTCTTCAAAATGATTTTTTTAAAAGTTAGAGCGGATCCCAAAACTCATTTTTTTTAAGATCCTCCTTTCGAAGGGGATTTAAATACTCGCTCAAAACCTGAGGGATCCGGCTCTGTGGTGTGTTTTATATTCGCAACAAGGTTGCTGTTTTGATAAATGAATTGATTACTTACCCAACACTCGGGAAGTAAAATTCTTGGAACAAGTTAATCCATTAACAGGCATCGCCTGGGAAATATCGGTGAGTTCTCCTTTCCAAATAGATACGACTTCTTGGTGGAACCGTATCAACAAGTTTCTACTTGGGGAAAGTGGGGACAAGCTTTACGTTTCAGAGTCATGGATTTCATCTGAACTAGGAGTGGCGTAAGTGGCCGAGTAGCGCCGGCCCAACCTTATTATATTGGCCCAAATGGCCTGGAAGTTCCGCTAAGGCGGTCCATTCCTTAGGAGTTCAGTGTTCGGTTGACAAGTAAATCCGACAGGTTCTCCTCTACATGTAGAAAATGGTGGGGTTGTACTATTACGACTGATCATCGTAAGTGGTCTTCCTGGCGCGGCAAACTCCCGTAATGAGTTCATCATCCAATTGGATAATTTCTGCAACACTACCCAGAGCACTTCGATAGAAAGGCTACGGTTGGGCGATTGTTGAGTGTTGGCGGGGTCAAGTTTTCAAAATGATGTTTGCATCAAATGAAGTATCTCGTAACTTCATTTTATTTTGATGATATTTTAAAGATTTAATCTATTCAAATCTGGTCTTGTAGTCTCATCTACGTGATGAACTTTTGAAACTAATTATAACTTAAACGGTGGTAGTTCAAGTAGTATTTGGAAAAGATATAAGTATATTGGAGTATCTTGTAACTTCATCTTTTAAACTTATATCTAGTAAATGATTATCTTATGCATGACAAAGATTTTCAGAAAAAAACGTTGAGACAAGGTTAGATATATGAGATCACCTTGCAACAATATTTTTATACAGTTATAAACTGGAACTCTGTGTATATTATGTATGGAAGAGGACTTCCAAGATTTTGAAAAGTATATATGTATATATACTGAATATTTTGCGACTTCATCGCATTAAGATATCAACTTGGTTCATTTCTTTTGACCAAGACTTTCATGAGTACTATGAGAAGGCTCATATACTATTAATCATTATACATATTATTTTGGTGGGCTTGCTGCTCACCCTTGCTTTCTTCTTTCATCACACAACAACAGATAGAAAAGATGAACAGAACCAAGCTCCCGATTCGCAAGCGATTAGGAGACGTTCCGCAGTTTTCTAGAAGCATTGATGCCGCCGTAGCTGAGGTAGGAACTACCAATAGGCTAGGCTTTCAACTTTTGATGTACCAGATTTATTTATATTTATGAATTGTAATAATGGCAAAGAAATGTAAATTTATTCAGAAAACCTTTTAAGGTGTATTGGCAGATAATTGTGGAATAAAATGACTTGTGGTTATTTTTGGATGTTCATCTCTGACACTATAACGTGTGGTGTGTGTGTTTATTGTTGGGTCACAGTATAGAGTAGTTGAGTAATTATTAAGATTGGGTATTATTAAGGGAAATGGAACTCGTGACGACCCGGATCCCCGACCCCGGATCTGGGGGTGTTACTGAAATGGTATCAGAGCTAAGCGTTATAAACCTCAGAGATGATGGGACGTTAAGATAATAAGTTAACTAAGATAATAAGAACTCTTGCCAAGTTCATAGTCGGGCTACCTAACGTAGCACTGCCAGTTAAAACCCTTATGGGAACCCTTATAGGTATCGTGATAGTAACATAGTTTGTTCTCGTATATGGTAGCGGGACTCCGAACCCTGAGGTTGAGGAGCAACACCGCGATGATATTTTATTACTAATTGGAGATCGGATTGTGGATCCGATAGAGTGTCCTAATGCAGGACCGGATGATGTTGATATTGAGGATTTAGCGGTTGAGGATGTTGTCCTAGAAGGGATAGTTGTTGAGGAGGATCCCATGGAGGGTCCTGACAAGATTGGATAAAGGACCACTGATGAATTGATGACCATGGTTTGGTCGACTACCAGAGGTAGGATTGGCCGGTCACTACCGGAGGTTCGTTCAAGTTATAAAGATAGTAGCCCCTTTAACGCGGCTTACTCGTAAGACTGAAAAGTTCGAATGAACAGAGAAATGCGAGAACAGCTTTCAAGAACTGAAGCAGAGGTTGGTGATGGCCCCTATGCTGGCATTGCCGGATGGAAAAAGGAGATTTTGTGATTTGTAAGTGACGCTTCGCATAAGGAATTAGGGTGCTTCTTAGCACAGCAAGATAATCGCGTCTGCGTCAAGACAATTAAGGTAATATGAAATTCAATATCCCCGCCCATGAGCTTAGGCTCGTGGCAATAGTTTTACCCTAAAGATTGGAGGCACTACTTGTATGGAGAGAAGTGCGAGAATTACCTAAGCCATAAGTGCTCTAGTACATTCTTACGTAGAAAGAGCTCAACATACGCCAGAGGAGGCGGTTAGAGCTAATCAAGAATTATGATTGGGAGATTCTTTATCATTCGGGGAAAGCCAATATGGTGGCTGATGCCCTTAGTAAAAAGGAGAGACTCAAGATGATAATGTCTTTGGGAGAGTTTATAAGAGATTTTGGAAATAGTAGTGAAGGTAACCGGAGCCGGTACCGAAAAGCTGTTTGAGATTGCAATAGAGACCGAATTATTGGAAAAGAGCATACGGTGCCAGAGAAAGATGATAAAGGAATAATGAGGTATTCCTATAGAATTTGGGTTCCGAAAGTTCAAGAGCGTAAGGATGAGAACTTAGATGAGAGCCATAGTTTGAGGAATAAGATTTAGAGCAAACCCTGAACGTGATAGTCAGGGAGGTCGCCATCAAGATAGAAGGAACCCATGACATAATGGAGTGGAAAATGAGGATTTTAAATTAAAAGATGACCCCAATTATGGGGAGTAGGATGAAACATTTCATACTAAGGAAACAGAAAGTCGAGTAAGGAAAGGAGACCCGAGACGGTACTCCTATACGGTAATTCATGGACCTGTCTAGACAGAACTTAGACTATTATCCCCAACCACCACCTTAAGGAAACAATGCGATAGGAAATTCTTTCAGGACCTTTAAGTCTCTAAGCTCTCAGAGTTCCAAGGAACAGGTTGACCTAGTCGAGGCAAGAGCCTGGATAAAGGAAATAGAGGAATCATTTGAGATTCTGAATGATTGACGAACCACAAAAGACTGTTTTTGTCACTTACCCTCCTAAGAGAGAGACCACCCGCTGGTGAAAGACCAAGAAAGGCACGGAGCCAGAGGTTAGAATAAACTGATTTAAGTTCAGTCAATTGTTTTCGGGAAAGTAATTCCCAAAGATAAGGAGATAGTGTAAAAGCTTTGGAGCTAGAACAAAAGTGGATGAGTATGATGAATTATGAATCTAAGTTGTAAAAGTTATCAAGATTCGTTCTGAGGACACGAACCCAGAATGACGGGATGTTTGGAATCAATACTTATGTTGTGTTAGTTTATGAAATAATGATAAGAGAAAGGAAAATAAAAAGAAACTGAAGTGGAAAGGAATATAAAGGCATACGAGTTATGTACATTTTATCCCCTTTAAGTTGGGAGGATTCAAGGAAACCTTGAGATAATTCGAAGGATAAATAATGAGACGCGGATAGACTGGGGAGACAAGAAAGTAAGAAATTAAGAAAATTGGGTGAAGGAAGTGACCTTCAAGAAGGTAAAGTGTAAGACCGGTGGCATGATACCCAGAAAGGGAGACACCAGATATGAAAGATATCCCAACATTGAGATGACTGTTGAGATAAACAACAAAAAGTAAATAAGGAATTATTAAGAAGAAGTTCACGTTGAACATGACCAATATCTTCCAGAACATCCATGTTATCATTACCAAATCAAGAAAGAAAAGTGGATGACCATTGTTATCTTTTGGAGGCCATATGGATTGACCTCAATTTGAATAAGGATGCTATTATGAAGTTAGGTATAGACTATCGAGGTGGGAATGATTGAATAAGACACCCTTATCAGGGATATATGACTTGATTTATCCATGGAAGGATGCAGGTACCTTTTAAAGGTGGAATTAAGGATAGAACATCGGTAACTTAAAATGAATCCTAGGGGAATGCATAAAGGTTGGAATTTCACCCTTAATAGGGACAGTATGAGTTTTGACAGTATGATTTGGAAAGGGTTAATGTAGCAACAACCTTTAAGAATCAGTGGAGAAATTTTTCAGAAGTATATAGACAATGATTCTAGTAATAGTAAATGGTATTTTAATATGCCCTGTATCTAGGGAATACAGGAGGAACGATTGAAGAATAACCTTAGAGGTTTTACAAGGAGAAAGGTAATATTCAAAATTTTCAAGAATAGAAATGTTGATAAAGGAAATATGACGTAATTATAATGTTGCCAAGTGGGGCACGTGTTAAACCACGAGAAAGTATGGATCGAACCAGTAATGGTCGAAATTATTCAGGGCAATTAGGACTTAAGATAAAAGATGTTCTAATTATGATTGAGAGTCAGTCATGACAGTGATTAACCTCTAAAGACTGAGGCAATAACTTATGGAAAAATGGTGATTTTTTTTTACTCATCAGATTTTAAGGAAAGCATTTTCACATAAGCTGTGATTGAAATAAGGTAGAAAATTTATTTGGAGGTGGTTAAAATGACATTGACTGTAAGGAACTATTACTATCAGGAAAGGCCAAAGAGGTGGCCGGCACTTTAACGGTAAAAGGATAATTGTAGGCGCTTGTGCCAAAGGATACAGTGATGATGGTTAAAAGCTGAAGGTTGTATTATGGTTTGGAAGATTGACATTCCTTCTGATGACTGTGCAATACCCAGCCGTAATAGTAGTTGGTAAAGGTTTAATTCGTGTAATCGCCATGAGCGGGCTATCTATCTTAGAAGGTACTATCTTGAGAATGAGCCTGGACCATGTTTCAAAAGGACTAAACGAACCTTTGAGATCAGGAGTGTTCTTCATGAATCAGAAATGGTGATTATGTTACCTCCTTAGAAGGATTTGATACGACATGTATGGACTCCGTATGGTTAGCTATTAAGATTTCATGGAAAGTGAATGATGACAGTGGGTCAGTGGTGGACCATAGTAAGGCAGCAATGATTCTGCGAGTAACGAGCTGATTACAACCGTGAGAGTTGTATTGGAATGGATGTTGAGATTGAGTACCACTAATCGGGTCGTGGTAGTGTATAAGTTATCATTGATAGACTAATTAAGTAGAGTATCTACCTAGTGAATATTTATTCTTTCTTATCAATAGAGAGTCGTATTATTATACGAAGAAGGTTGCGGTATAGAAATGGGTTCTAGTAACGATGAGGTCTAGAATGAGATCCCAGATTCGGTTTTCGATGTCGAGGGAGTTTCAAAGGTGATTGTGTATAAGCTCGAGGAAGAGCATGGGTCCATAGAATGATGAACGGAATAGAAATATTTAGGCATGGGAAATACGATGCTATAATACTTGATGCTGATATAAATACGTTTATGTTTTGTTCTCCTATGACAAACCTCTATAATTCAGAGGTAGGTTCCAAGCCAGATATTTTGTGGCAGTATATATATATATTTTTTTATATACAATTCTCTTCAGTTCGTTCTTTTCTCTTCTTTTCATTTCATGTAATCTGAGAAGAACAACCCTTCCAGAAGGGGAGGTATTGCCGAATGACTATCTATCTGTGTGATAGAAGCCTAGTAGGATACCATCTATTGTTTAATTGTTTGTCAAGTACTAAAGGCTGGCCACCTTCTGTACTAACTATGCAATATAACAAGTGTTCATGATCATAGTGATCTCTCAACAAATTCCTTTACTTCTATATGATTGATCAAACTTTGGGAAATAGAAACAGCAGAAAAAGGAGTAATAAAGTTGTGGTAGTATTCGAAATGGAAACACATTCGTGATACTAAGGTTGAAGTGGTTATTAAAAGGTTATAGAACGCTAATGAGCAAAAGTATAACTAGTATAATATTAGGAACGGAAGGTTGTAGCGATTACGAACTAGAAAAGAATGGGTATTGAGAAGCAAAAGCTCTAATGCTAAATGCTATAATGAGAGTCTGTGCAATAGACTTGAAAAATTTGGAATGATCACTTAACGCGGATTTAGTTATATCACGACAATAGATCATATGTCATTATCGAGGTGTCACCTTATGAGATCCTTGAGGGAAGATAATGTCGATCTCCCTTATGTTAGGATGAAGTTGTAGAGCGCAAGATGCTCGGACCCGCAGTAGTCCAAAGGACCAGGGATATAATAGATCTAATCAGAGGACGGCTGGTAGTAACCCAAGATGGACATAAGAGGTATGCTGATTTGACTCAAAAAGGACAAAGAGTATGAAATAGGGGGCCTAGTAATGTTATAGGTATCCCCTTGGAAACCCTTGAAAAAGGATTGATGAGGTTCGGAAAGAAAGGAAAGCTAAGTCTACAATTTGTTGGACCCTTGGATATATTAAGACGTTTGGGAAGTTAGAATATGAGCTAGCCCTACCCCCGAACCTGTAGCAAGTTCGTAACGTGTTCCACGTATCAATGTTAAGGAAGTGTAATTCAGATGCCACACAAATAGGGGCATATGAGCGCATAGACATGCAACCAGACGTAACCTATATGGAGCAACCAGGAAGGGTATAGAGTAAAAAGGAACGAGTTCTTAGGAGAAGGGTTATCAAACTAGTAAGAGTTTGAAGGTAGAACCACAATGTGGGAAAATTTACTCGAGAGTTAGAAAGTGCAATGCTAAGAGAGTATCCCTATTCATTTTCTATCTGATTCCGGGACGGAATCCTTTTAAGGAGGGGAGACTGTAATAACCCCAATTTTTGGGAAATTTTTGAAACCCTTATGAATAGTGTTTTTGCTGAATGAGAAAACTTTTCATGCCACACTATGTAGGGGTTCTGATATGGATATTCTGAGATTTTATTAGTACTTTATATGGGATATAAGTGTATGTAAAGATCGTCAGAATCCAAATCCGAACACTTTGATTTTTCCCGGAAATACACTAGATACGGAAAGATTTGAGAAAAAGGTAACAGGATAAAAAGGATTTAAATTAAAGGATTATAATAGAGGATCATAAAAAGGAATATAATGTATTGAGAAAGGTTAAGGGAACCTAAGTAATAAGATCCCGGGTATGATCCCTCAAACGATAAACGAAAACGAAAGTTAAGCGAACAGTATAACAGATCAGCGGTCATTAGGCAAATAATTAGGAAGTTAATCAAAGGGATTAGAGAGGATGATGTCACCCAACCAATGAGAAGAAGACAAGGAGGGGAGGATGACATCATGAGGATGACACAAGCATGACATGGGAAGGAAGGAGATGTGGTGGCTTTTTAACCACACAAAATCAAGGGCAACTAGGTAATTTACTAAAACAAACACAAAAATCAAACCAACCAAGCCAAGCAAATCATTTTTCATCAAAATCAAAAAGAAACCAAGGCATTGTTCTTCATGCTCTCGGCCAAAACAGAACCAGAACACTAAAACTGCTGTATCTCCTTCATTTCTCACTAAAATATTGTTTTCTATAGCTCATTGGAAAGGTATTGAGATGGCCTACAACTCTTGTTCACAAGTCTCGTCCAAATAATCATGGTAAGACCCTCATTTTTACAGTTCTTTAAATCGGACTTTTAGAAACTTCAAAGCCTAACTTTGTGTTCTTGATTTCTTTGGAAAGATCAAGCTTGTAGGAGGCTCCCTAAGGCTTCCTAGCAACTTAACACCTCCCAAGGAAGGTATAAACTTCAAACCCTAGCCTTTACTTTATTTGTTAGTAAGTTTAATGGTTGATGTTGTGAAATGAGAAGCATGGATTGTGATTATTAGTAGTTTGGTTTGATTTGGAAGTGTTTTTGGTAATTGAAGCTTGATTATAGTTCATAGGTCTTGATTGTGGTTGTTTGAGTTGAAAACCTTGGAGATTATGGACTGATGTGGTATGGTTTAGGTGAAGTTTTGTTGTATTGATGGTTATGAGTTGGTTGGTGGTTAATTGGAGTAGTTTAAACATTGGTAATCGCGTAAACATAGCCGTCATAACGTCCGATTTTCTTTGGACTGTTTTTGTGCATAACATTACGACCCGAGAATCCCCTGCTAGATTATGACCACTGCCATATTTAGATAGCTCATGTTACGAGCTTCGTTTTGATATGTAGTTCGTTCGATTCCGATGCACGGTTTAGGAGAAACGACCGTTTCAAGTAACGGCGTTTCGCGAACGAAACTTTTCCCCTCGCCTTACTTTGAAACATAGGTTAAAGACAAAAAAGGGTTAATTAATGCATGAAACATTTATGGTAAGTGTGTTAGGCAGTTGGTAAGACACTCGCGAAGGAATCGCCTTAAAACTCGTAAAGGTTAAATTATTAAAAATGGTGGAGCCGAGGGTACTCGAGTGACTTAAGAGAATCAGTAAGCGCAAAATGAGCGTTAGAGTCTGAGTTGGTTAGAGTATAGATTTACAAATGACTTTGGTTTAATTCCAACTTACTTGTTGTTTATAGGTTTTAACAGACTCGTCCCGAGCCATTCGTAACCCCCAGTCGCTCAGGCAAGTTTTCTACCCGATATATTGTTGTTGTGATGTAAATATATGTATATGCATTATCTTGTCATAGTGCATGATTGTTATTAGCAAATTTTGCGATATATTGGAGCATGCTGATATGGTATATATGCATGTCTGTTTCATAATCTGGTTATCTATCTGTTGATTTCAATGCTTATAGTTGCATAATACCTATGCTAGAAATAAGCAAGTAGTTGCGTATACCCTTAGTATAGGGGATAAAAGGTGAACATATTTCTAAACCGGGAGTCGATGTTCCCGAGTATATTATATATATATATATATATTTATATATATATGGATATAGTTTTTAAAACTATGGATCGAATAAGGTTTATTCGATACCTTTATTTTACTTAATTGAATATTAATTTGAGTATTCATTCGAGGGCTTATGACTCAGTTTATTTTATTATTTGAATATTATTTGAATATTCATTCGAGGGCTTATGACTCAGTTTATATTATTATTGAATATTACTTGGATATTCATTTGAGGATGTATGACTCCTTTATTTTATGAATATTATTTATAGTATTCATTCGAGGTATTATGACTCCGCTTATTACTTAATAATATTCTTTATTGTATTAAAGAATAAGGTGTCGATAATCAAACTTACTTTTGATTATTCAAATAAAGATATTACTTTCGTATAAGTATATCTTTGATTATTTGCTATTCATTTCAAGTATAAGTTTTAATACTTCTACTTCAATTATTTTATAAAGATTATTCTTTATGGGAATATTATTTAAATAATAATATTCAGACATTTTCTAAATATTCTGGGGACTGATTTACTTCATTAAATCAGCTTCACTCCAAACATTCTTAAAAATGTTTTGCGAGTCTTCAAAATGATTTTTTTAAAAGTTAGAGCGGATCCCAAAACTCATTTTTTTTAAGATCCTCCTTTCGAAGGGGATTTAAATACTCGCTCAAAACCTGAGGGATCCGGCTCTGTGGTGTGTTTTATATTCGCAACAAGGTTGCTATTTTGATAAATGAATTGATTACTTACCCAACACTCGGGAAGTAAAATTCTTGGAACAAGTTAATCCATTAACAGGCATCGCCTGGGAAATATCGGTGAGTTCTCCTTTCCAAATAGATACGACTTCTTGGTGGAACCGTATCAACAAGTTTCTACTTGGGGAAAGTGGGGACAAGCTTTACGTTTCAGAGTCATGGATTTCATCTGAACTAGGAGTGGCGTAAGTGGCCGAGTAGCGCCGGCCCAGCCTTATTATATTGGCCCAAATGGCCTGGAAGTTCCGCTAAGGCGGTCCATTCCTTAGGAGTTCAGTGTTCGGTTGACAAGTAAATCCGACAGGTTCTCCTCTACATGTAGAAAATGGTGGGGTTGTACTACTACGATTGATCATCGTAAGTGGTCTTCCTGGCGCGGCAAACTCCCGTAATGAGTTCATCATCCAATTGGATAATTTCTGCAACACTACCCAGAGCACTTCGATAGAAAGGCTACGGTTGGGCGATTGTTGAGTGTTGGCAGGGTCAAGTTTTCAAAATGATGTTTGCATCAAATGAAGTATCTCGTAACTTCATTTTATTTTGATGATATTTTAAAGATTTAATCTATTCAAATCTGGTCTTGTAGTCTCATCTACGTGATGAACTTTTGAAACTAATTATAACTTAAACGGTGGTAGTTCAAGTAGTATTTGGAAAAGATATAAGTATATTGGAGTATCTTGTAACTTCATCTTTTAAACTTATATCTAGTAAATGATTATCTTATGCATGACAAAGATTTTCAGAAAAAAACGTTGAGACAAGGTTAGATATATGAGATCACCTTGCAACAATATTTTTATACAGTTATAAACTGGAACTCTGTGTATATTATG